>NC_034174.2:24715646-24948137 GCF_002021735.2 Oncorhynchus kisutch | reverse complement strand
AGAGGAGAGAGAGAGAGAGAGAGAGAGAGGGAATGAAAGAGAAAGAAGAGAGAGAGGACTGCGAGAGGGGAGATGGAAAGTGAGAGAGAGAGAGAGAGAGAGGGGGAGATGGAAAGTGAGAGAGAGAGAGAGAGAGAGAGGAGATGGAAAGTGGAGAGAGAGAGAGAGAGAGAGGGGGAGATGGAAAGTGAGAGAGAGAGAGAGAGAGAGAGAGAGAGAGAGAGAAAGGGAGATGGAAAGTGAGAGAGAGAGAGAGAGAGAGAGAGAGGGGGAGATGGAAAGTGAGAGAGAGAGAGAGAGAGAGAGAGGGGGAGATGGAAAGTGAGAGAGAGAGAGAATTGAAGAGAAAAAGCAGTGGAAGAGAAGTCATTCATCTGACATGGTGCCACCAGGAGTTGGTATTTGGCTGGATACAAGTAATTAGAATACATTTCCCCATTGAGTTTATCACATTATTGAAACCTTCCATTGACAGATCATTCTGGTTTTCTCATCATAAGACTTCTGTATGTCCCATACTGCTTTGAGAGGGAGGCCATTAATCTACACAGTGAAACCTGGGGCTGGAGGGGTGAGGTCACTGACATGGACCAACCAATGAGAGTTCCTCTCTGTCTCACAGTGCAGAGCCCTTGGCCATAACTAAATCACCGCCATCAGTCAAGATGACTTCTCATGGGTCCTAAGGCCCTCTGCTGTGCCGACACCTCCAGGGAGAGCGTGAGGAAAGCTTTGGACTATGTACAGACTCAGTGAGCATAGCCTTGCTATTGAGATAGCCAGGTCTGCCTATGGTGGCCTCTCAAGAGAAGGCAGGCTATGTGCACAATGCCCACAAAATGAGTTGAAACTGAGCTGCACTTCCTAACCTCCTGACAAATGTGTGACCATATTAGAGACACATATTTCCCTCAGATTACACAGACCAACAAAGATTTTGAAAACAAACATTTTGATTAACTCCCATATCTATTGGGTGGATTACCAGTGTTGTCACAAGAATATGTCAACCAGTGAAGAACAAACACTACTGTAAATACAACCAATATTTATGTTGATTTATTTTCCCTTTGGTACTTTAACTATTTGCACATCGTTTTAACACTGTACATAGCCATACTATTAAATTTGAATTGTCTCTATTCCTCCAAAGTGTGTCATGTTTACTGTTAATATTTTATTGTTTATTTCACTTTTGTTCATTATCTATTTCACTTGCTTTGGCAATGTAAACATATGGTTGCCATGCCAATAAAGCCATTTGAATTGAATTGATAGTATACCTGGCATTAATGTGCCCTTTGATCAGAGGTATATTAGTATTCGGCTGGCCTGACCAAGACTGGTCCCTCTGTGTCCCCTAAGGCCACGGACCTGATCAGCCCACTGTTTCATCTCACCTTAAACTCTATTGATTACTCCTAAAACGCAGAGCCTATAGTCTTTCATGTAGACATAGGGGAGGACGTCCATTTCCTTGACACTGCCATCTGAGACACATTTAGTATGTGCAAATTATTACATATTTCTCAAAAATAATATTTGAGAAGTCTTTAATCTGTTGATGCAAGTTCACTCCTATTGAATGTTATATTCTAAACATACGTAAGCAAAGTATAGTGAAGAAGCCCAAACCCAGGGGATGCCACCCCCTCTGAGCACCCCCCACGTCAGCCACCCTGATAGCCCTGTCATGACGTGGCCCTCTTTGGGGATAGCGAGAATCATCCTCCTCTCTCTCTCTCACCACCTCTCTCTCTTCCCCCTACACCCAGGCTCTGTTATGCAGGTCATACATTCCTAGAGGAGTCTCTCCTCATGACCAGACAGTATAGAGAGAAAGTTTCACAGGAGAACAAAGGAAACTCTTCCGCATCACAGAACTTGAGAACTGAACAATGTCTGTCCATGTTTTGGAGAATGTGTACACGGTCGGGGGAGAATCCAGCTAGGACCGGTCCATTTCATTTAATGTTTGTGAAACTCATGAGAGACAATACAGCCACATTACCATAACTCTGTTTATACAAGAGTCTCAGTTGTGAGGCTTGCATCGAATTGTTGTGTAAAATTAATGAGTAAAGATGAAACTTTGTGAAATTATGTAATGTGATTTTAAACTGTTTAATTAAGGAAACTCCAACTCCCTTTGGAGTTTAACTAAGTCATAGGCCCGCCCCATGAGCACAGACATTGATCTAGTGTCATGGGACAGCTCTTTCCTACTGTTCTGGATATAACCCCCACCTTGGGAATTTCCCTTGAGACCAGCTTACCTCGATTACCGAGAGGGCTAAGGTTTGAGTAGAGACCATGCATTCCTCGTTTCTGAATTCTTAACCATACCACGTGGTTAAAATCTGAGACTATCGATCCGACAGAATAAGAGCTACTCTTCGATACTAATTACTAGTCTGCAGCTAGAAATTATGTACCCGTGACTGAGAGGACAGACAACCGCCGAAACATCTATTCTATAAGGACATTTCTGAATGGGACTCTGAAGTACCCATTCTAACCACGAAAGACAGGCTGATGAACTTCCAACAGAAAGGTATATTCCAACAGAGATCACGATGACACACTGAGAGTAAATATATATATTGTTTGCAATTATTCCAGATTGAGTGAGCGTTCATGTGCGAAGGATTAGCATTTCAATTATTATAATTATCAACCGTGTAGTGTCTTTTGTCTTTCGCACCCTTCTCAGTCCCTTTGTCTACCAAGCCGCCATTCCAGTTTAGCCCACTAGGGCACATCCCCTATCATTTCCTTGTAACCATATCTACTTTGTTTGTTTGTTTTTGCATTTCTATGATTATTTAGTTAGTTAATAAATAAATGATTGAGACAATTGATGTATGGATGATTCATAGTGAAGACTGGGTTCGTGCAGATAACCAACAATTTACGACGTTTGGAATGAGAATAATGTGAGGTAAAGAATAATTAATTAATTAGAAGACTAATTGATCAGATATGGTCCCCCGACTTCCTAGTTAATTACATTTACATGATTAGAATAATCACATAATAATAATTACAGAGAATTGATTTGATAAAATAACAGTCTTCATTTTAATGATGCCAAAGACACGACAGCCCCCTGACAACCCCTCCTCCCACACCCACTGAGGACAAACACAAACCACAGATTGTACTCCTTATGAACTATATAGAAGAAAATAATATTTTTCCCAAACACACAGTGTCTAAACTCTGGTGTCCAAACACCCAGCGCACCCTAGACCTTCTGTCTGAGGACCAACTAGGGTCACCCAGCCACGTAATGCACACAGGCACAAACAACTTGAGAGCACAGCTGAAAACGGGGGCCACAGAACTCAAGGGAATGATTGAAAAAGCTTGTTCTACTTTCCCCAACACACAAGTGGTTATCTCCACCCTGCTACCATGAAAATACTTCCAACCTGCTACCATGAAAAGACTTCCACCCTGCTACCATACAGCAGGTAAACACAAGTATTTCCTGTGACAGTGCCTCAAAACCAAATGTTTACCTGGCCCACCACTCCACTCTGGACTAGAACAGCCTCTATGACCAGGTACACCTCTACAAGGCAGCAGTGCCCACCACTCCACCCTGGACTTGAAGATTGTTGGTTGAAGATATCCCTCTAGTGGTGTGGGGGCTGTGCTTTGGCAAAGTGGGTGGGGTTATATCCTTCCTGTTTGGCCCTGTCCCGGGGTGTCCTCGGATGGGGCCACAGTGTCTCCTAACCCCTCCTGTCTCAGCCTCCAGTATTTATGCTGCAGTAGTTTATGTGTCGGGGGGCTGGGGTCAGTTTGTTATATCTGGAGTACTTCTCCTGTCCTATTCGGTGTCCTGTGTGAATCTAAGTGTGCATTCTCTAATTCTCTCCTTCTCTCTTTCTTTCTCTCTCTCGGAGGACCTGAGCCCTAGGACCATGCCCCAGGACTACCTGACATGATGACTCCTTGCTGTCCCCAGTCCACCTGGCCGTGCTGCTGCTCCAGTTTCAACTGTTCTGCCTTATTATTATTCAACCATGCTGGTCATTTATGAACATTTGAACATCTTGGCCATGTTCTGTTAAAATCTCCACCCGGCACAGCCAGAAGAGGACTGGCCACCCCACATATGCTCTCTCTAATTCTCTCTTTCTTTCTCTCTCTCGGAGGACCTGAGCCCTAGGACCATGCCCCAGGACTACCTGACATGATGACTCCTTGCTGTCCCCAGTCCAACTGACCGTGCTGCTGCTCCAGTTTCAACTGTTCTGCCTTATTATTATTATACGACCATGCTGGTCATTTATGAACATTTGAACATCTTGGCCATGTCCTGTTATAATCTCCACCCGGCACAGCCAGAAGAGGACTGGCCACCCCACATAGCCTGGTTCCTCTCTAGGTTTCTTCCTAGGTTTTGGCCTTTCTAGGGAGTTTTTCCTAGCCACCGTGCTTCTACACCTGCATTGCTTGCTGTTTGGGGTTTTAGGCTGGGTTTCTGTACAGCACTTTGAGATATCAGCTGATGTACGAAGGGCTATATAAATACATTTGATTGATTGATTGACTTGAACAGCCATTACAACCAGGTCCACCTATACAAGGCAGCAGTGCCCACCTTCGCCAGCACCCTAAAGGACATCGCCCTCAACCGCAGCCCCAACACCACACACAGGAGCAACAGATAAACAGACACCGCGCCCAGACTAGCAAGACACTCTCCCAGACCAAAGCGCGCGGACCTACCTACATCTAGACCACAGCACCACATCCACATACCACCCAATCAATACCCCCCCAAACCAACCATGCCCACACCCCATATAGGCCCCCTCAGATCAGACCTATGCCCCTCGTGCCCACCCCATTCCCCCCACTCCCATGAAGAGGGCCTCAACATGAAAGTCACACATACGATCAGGCAGTGAGCAGGCAAACAGGTCCAACCCCCACTTTTATACTAGCCCAAGCCAATGGCATGTACCAGATGCTCAGCAGGCTCTGCTTACACTTACTGGTCTGAGGCCAAACCACACGACTAACATTATTGGACACTTTATGGACCGCAACGCCTTCACTATCTCATCCTGGAATATCCAAGGCCTGAGGTCATCTGCCTTTGGCCTAAAGAGCAGGATCCTGGACACCAAAGAAATCAGAAATACAGACATTGTCATCCTACAAGAAACATGGTATAGAGGAGATGGACCCACTAGTTGCCCTCTAGGTTAAAGAGAGCTGGTAGTCCCATTCACCACACTACCAGGTGTGAAACAGGGAAGGGACTCCGGTGGTATGCTAATTTGGTATATAGCAGACCTAACTCACTATTAAATTAATCAAAACAGGAACATCTTACATTTGGTTAGAAATTCTCAGAGAAAAATGTCCTCCTGTGTACTACCTATATCCCCACACTAGAATCCCCATACTTTGCCTAGTTAAATAAAAGGTTACATTTAAAATATAATAATAATAATAATAATAATAATAATAATAATAATAATAATAATGAAGACAGCTTCTCCATCCTGGAGGGGGAAATCAATCATTTCCAGACCCAGGGACATATACTAGTCTGTGCGACCTAAATGCCAGAACTGAACAAGAACCTGACACCCTTCAGCACACAAGGGGACAAACACCTACCTAAAGGTGACAGCATTCCCTCCTCTATATGCCCCAATAAGCACAACTACGACAACATAATCAACAAAAACAGGTCACAACTCCTGCAGCTCTGTCGCATGCTGGGTATGGTCAATGGTAGGCTTCGAGGAGACTCCTACGGTAAGTACACCGAAAGCTCATCTCTTGGCAGTAGTACTGTAGACTACTTCATCACTGTCCTCAACACAGAGTCTTTCAAAGCGTTCATAGTGAGCCCACCGACACCCCTATCAGATCACAGCAAAATCATGGTCTACTTGAACAGAGCAATACTCAATCATGAGTTGGCATCAAAGCCAAAGGAACTGAATAATATTAAGAAAGGAAGGAAAATAGTGTGGAAACCTACCAAAAAACAATTAGGTAACAACAAATTCAAGCCTTTTTAGATAACTTCCTGGACAAAATGTTTCACTGTAATAGTGAAGGTGTAAACCTAAATATATCTGACCTTTCAGCTTCCCTATCCAGTAAAAAAAATGTGACTGACCCAAACTTAAGGAAAGCTTTGACTATGTATGGACTCAGTGAGCATAGCCTTGCTATTGAGAAAGGCCGCTGTAGGCAGACCTGGCTCTCAAGAGAAGACTGTATAATATGTGCACACTGCCCACAAAATGAGGTAGAAACTGAGCTGCACTTCCTAACCTCCTGCCAAATGTGTGACCATATTAGAGACACATATTTTCCTCAGATTATACAGACCCAAAGAATTTGAAAACAAACCCAATTTTGATACCCATATCTATTGGTTGAATTACCAGTGTGCCATCACAGCAGTGAGATGTGTGATAACTCTTACCACAAAAGGGCAACCAGTGAAGAACAAACACCATTGTAAAGACAACCCATATTTAAGTTGATTTATTTTCCCTTTTGTACAGAGAAACCAACCAAGCAGAAATTCCATAACAAGCCCCTTCACACTCCCAGCATTCTCAGCTGCAAATTACCGTTTTAGAGCAGAGGGGTGAAATGTGGCACCCCCTTGGCTGGCAAGCTGGGTAAACTTTATAGATCCTGTGTCGAACCACAAACACATCTCTTAAACTTGGGGAAGCCCTCCATGTGCTCACAAACTCAGCACAAAACAACCAGTATGGCTGGTGGCATTGTCATGCTGGAGGGTCATGTCAGGATGAGCATGCAGGAAGGGTGCCACATGAGGAAGGAGGATGTCTTCCCTGTAACGCACCGCGTTGAGATTGCCTGCAATGACAACAAGCTCAGTCCGATGATGCTGTGACACACCGCCCCAGACCATGATGGACCTCCACCTCGATCCCAATCCAGAGTACAGGCCTCAGTGTAACGCTCATTCCTTCAACGATAAACGCGAATCAGACCATCACCCTTGGTGAGACAAAACTGCAACTCGTCAGTGAAGAGCCCTTTTTGCCAGTCCTGTCTAGTCCAGCGACGGTGGGTTTGTGCCCATAGGCGACGTTGTTGCCGGTGATGTCTGGTGAGGATCTGCCTTACAATAGGCCTACAAGCCCTCAGTCCAGCCTCTCTTAGCCCATTGTGGACAGTCTGAGCACTGATGGAGGGATTGTGCGTTCCTGGTGTAACTCGGGGAGTTGTTGTTGCCATCCTGTACCTGTCGCGCAGGTGTGATGTTCGGATGTACCGATCCTGTTCAGGTGTTGTTAACATGTGGTCTGCCACTGCGAGGACGATCAGCTGTCCGTCCTGTCTCCCTGTCTTAGGCGTCTCACAGTACAGACATTGCAATTTAATGCCCTAGCCACATCTGCAGTCCTCATGCCTCCTTACAGCATGCCTAAGGCACGTTCACGCAGATGAGCAGGGACCCTGGGCATCTTTCTTTTGGTGTTTTTCAGGGTCAGTAGAAAGGCCTCTTTAGTGTCCTAAGTCTTCATAACTGTGACCTTAATTGCCTACCGTCTGTAAGATGTTAGTGTCTTAAATCTCACTAGGGTATGTGGGACGTTAGCGTCCCACCTGGCCAACATCCAGTGAAAATGCAGAGCGCCAAATTCAAATACAGAAATACTCATTATAAAAATTCAGAAAACATACAAGTATTTTACATTAAGATTATGTTCTTGTGAATTCAACCACGGTGTCAGATTTCAAAAATGCTTTATGGCGAAAGCATACCGTACGATTATTTGAAAACATCTCCCAGCAGACAAATCATTACAAACAGTAACAAGCCAAATAGAAGAGTTACACAAGTCAGAAATAGAGATAAAATGAATCCCTTACCTTTGATGATCTTCACATGGTTGCACTCAGAAGACATTCATTTACTCAATAAATGTTTGTTTTGTTTGATAAAGTCTCTCTTTATATCCAAAAACCTCAGTTTTGTTTGCACGCTTTCTTCAGTAATCCACAGGCTCAAACGCAGTCACAACAGGCAGACAAAAAAATCAAAATTGTATCCGTAAAGTTCATAGAAACATGTCAAACGATGTTTATATTCAGTTCATAGGTTGTTTTTAGACTAAATAATTGATAATATTTAAACCGGACAATAACGTCATCAATATAAAAGGTAAACAAGAAAGGCACTCTCTCGGTCGTGCGCATGAAAGAGCTCTGTGACACTGCAGGGTCCACTCATTCAGACTGCTCTTACTCCCTAATTTTTCAGAATACAAGCCTGAAACTATTTCTAAAGACTGTTGACATCTAGTGGAAGGCATAGGAACTGCAATTTGAGTCCTAAATCAATGGATACTGTAATGGCATTGAATAGAAAACTACAACAACAAAATAATCCTACTTTCTGGATGGATTTTTCTCAGGTTTTCGCCTGCCAAATCAGTTCTGTTATACACACAAACATGATTTTAACAGTTTTGGAAACTTGAGTGTTTTCCATCCAAATCTACCAATTATATGCATATCCTATCTTCTGGGCCTGAGAAGCAGGCAGTTTAATTTGGGCATGCTTTTCATCTAAAATTTCCCCTACCCTATAGAGAAGTTTAACAACCGTTCCACAGGTGCATGTTCATTAATTGATTATGGTTCATTGAACATGCATGGGAAACAGTGTAAAGTTATTTGGATTTTTACGAATTAACTATGAAAGACAGGGTCCTGAAAAAGGGACGTTTCTTTTTTTGCTGAGTTTATGTACATATTGCAAATTAAAAAACACAGACAAAGTAGACTTTATGGACTACAAGGGCAATTTGTATGGACAGACCTAAGAAACGCACCTATGATCAAAAGTCACGATAACCTACAGTATATGATAGGAAGCCAAGTTCAATGTGTCACATACAGGCAGTCAAAGAAGTCAATGACATTACCTTTAAGCTTAAAACAGACAGCATTATTTTCGGTAAACCTCACTCTCAACTAATGTTCCCTTCCCCCTTTTTTAGCACAGAGCAAATTTCAGGTCTGCTGAGCGCAAACTTGAACATTGTGAAAATTCTGTACAACTTTCAATGCACGTTTACTGTGAACACTGAGGCTGTACCCGCTTTAAGTTACAGTTTTAATAGTGGCCTTGTAGGCTACTGTGGCTATTTGGTCATAATGTAGGCCTATCTGAGTGGCCTACCATCAAAAACAATGGAGAAAATGCATCCCGTTACATTTTAAAATGGAAATAGCTGTTCTATCATTCCGCCTACAGTAGCAGCTAATGTGACATGTTCAATTTAGGCCTACATTCCATGAAAATGTTGAAAAAAAGCAGGGCTTGACATTAACCTGTTTATCCACTTGCCATTCAGACAAGAAGGTGCCTGAAAATGTTTTTGCGCTGTTTGATGCAAAATAAAATGCATTCTTATTCTCATACCATTATTACATAGAATCAGACACATTATGCTAAACTCTGCCTATTGGCTACTTATCTTATTCAAGTCTGTCTCAAAATATAACACTTCCCCTTTAGGACAAAAAAAAGCTCTTTACCTGACTCACTTTTCAAATATGTCTAGAAATGTATACATTTTGTGCTCTTGTAGGAAGCAATCACTCCCCTATTACTGACTACAAATTATCTAAAACGGGGCTAATAACTCACAAACCAGCAAAGGATATGAACAACGTGTACAGTGGGGCAAAAAAGTATTTAGTCAGCCACCAATTGTGCAAGTTCTTCCACTTAAAAATATGAGAGGCCTGTAATTTTCATCATAGGTACACTTCAACTATGACAGACAAAATGAGGGAAGAAAATCCAGAAAATCACATTATAGGATTTAAAAAATATATATTTGCAAATTATGGTGGAAAATTAGTATTTGGTCAATAACAAAAGTTTATCTCAATACTTTGTTATATACCCTTTGTTGGCAATGACAGAGGTCAAACATTTTCTGTAAGTCTTCACAAGGTTTTCACACACTGTTGCTGGTATTTTGGCCCATTCCTCCATGCAGATCTCCTCTAGAGCAGTGATGTCTTGGGGCTGTTGCTGGGCAATACGGACTTTCAACTCCCTCCAAAAGATTTTCTATGGGGTTGAGATCTGGAGACTGGCTAGGCCACTCCAGGACCTTGAAATGCTTCTTACGAAGCCAGTCCTTCATTGCCCGGGCGGTGTGTTTGGGATCATTGTCATGCTGAAAGACCCAGCCACGTTTCATCTTCAATTCCCTTGCTGATGGAAGGAGGTTTTCACTCAAAATCTCACGATACATGGCCCCATTCATTCTTTCCTTTACACGGATGAGTCATCCTGGTCCCTTTGCAGAAAAACAGCCCCAAAGCATGATGTTTCCACCCCCATGCTTCACAGTAGGTATGGTGTTCTTTGGATGCAACTCAGCATTCGTTGTCCTCCAAACACAACGAGTTTTTACCAAAAAGTTATATTTTGGTTTCATCTGACCATATGACATTCTCCCAATCTTCTTCTGGATCATCCAAATGCTCTCTAGCAAACTTCAGACGGGCCTGGACATGTACTGGCTTAAGCAGGGGGACACGTCTGGCACTGCAGGATTTGAGTCCCTGGCGGCGTAGTGTGTTACTGATGGTAGGCTTTGTTACTTTGGTCCCAGCTCTCTGCAGGTCATTCACTAGGTCCCCCCGTGTGGTTCTGGGATTTTTGCTCACCGTTCTTGTGATCATTTTGACCCCACGGGGTGAGATCTTGCGTGGAGCCCCAGATCGAGGGAGATTATCAGTGTTCTTGTATGTCTTCCATTTCCTAATAATTGCTCCCACAGTTGATTTCTTCAAACCAAGCTGCTTACCTATTGCAGATTCAGTCTTCCCAGCCTGGTGCAAGTCTACAATTTTGACAGCTCTTTGGTCTTGTCCATAGTGGAGTTTGGAGTGTGACTGTTTGAGGTCGTGGACAGGTGTCTTTTATACTGATAACAAGTTCAAACAGGTGCCATTAATACAGGTAACAAAGTGGAGGACAGAAAAGACCTGTAACTTCTTAAAGAAGAAGTTACAGGTCTGTGAGAGCCAGAAATCTTGCTTGTTTGTAGGTGACCAAATACTTATTTTCCACCATAATTTGCAAATAAATTAATTTAAAATCCTATAATGTGATTTTCTGGATTTTTTTTCTCATTTTGTGTGTCATAGTTGAAGTGTACCTATGATGAGAATTACAGGCCTCTCTCATCTTTTTAAGTGGGAGAACTTGCACAATTGGTGGCTGACTAAATACTTTTTTGCCCCACTATGTGTGGCAATACTTTGGAACAGCTTTCCAAAGTTAAAATCACTTTGTGCTGGTTTTTACAATCTATTATGTACAACATTTGTTTTTTTTAAATTATTATTTTCATTATTTAAAAAAATTTGCTCAGAAAACTTAGGGGGCCAAATAAATTCATCCATGGCCACCAGTTGGAGCTGGTGTAGTACGTGTTGGCAGAGTTTGCAAAACAAATGGCCCCCCCAACTGATACAAACCAACATGATATCATTATGTCAGGTAGGCCTACTTTGTAATCAACATTTAATTGCGAAGTTTTTTGCGGAAAGCCTTTAGAAATGTTCATTCAAACAGAGCATGATGACTGAACTGCCCATCGCACTTAGCTTACTAACCAAGACTCCGGACCAAACTTTTCAATACCTGGTTTACATACCCATTGTTGCCTTAGTTAGCATTTACTGGTAGATGTCATAAGTTGAAACGTATTTCCTGAGGTGGGCCCACCACATCTGGTGTCCCTGTGGTGGGTGGGACCAGACCACAGTCCACGGTTCAGCCAAACAGCCCAGAGGTCAGGGACATACTGTAACTACAGAACAACACACACCCAGAGAGACAGTCACTGTTGGGTGACGGGTGTAGGCTGGGTTTAGAAAGAGAAAGTCCTATCCTACAGCTATAGGGGTAGGGGGATGCAAAGAGATACATCATACTGTGCATCAACTACATTTACATTTGAGTCATTTAGCAGACATTCTTATCCAGAGGGACTTACAGTAGTGAGTGCATACATTTGTGTACTATTTCGCACGGATACTATTTTGTGCTGATTGTACATACGAATTGCACAGATACAAAAAAAGTTGTCCTCCATAGAATAGGGATGTTGGCGGGTTAAAGAAAATCAACAAAATACAGGGAGAGAAAGCAGAAGTGTGGATATGAGACTAAGGGGCTGGGCTTTCCTGTCACCCACATCAAGGTCAGGTATTTCTGCTGTGTCCTTGAGAAAAGCTCTCCACCTCCGCCACCTCAGAATGTATCCAGCTGAATACATATGGCCACCTAAAGCACTACATCAACTATAATGTACCATAACAACCAAGCAAATGGCCACGGACTAGTCTCAGATGGGGAAATTCTGATAAACAGCCCATAATCAGTCTAATAAAACAGGGCAAGAATAAGAATGTGACGGGATCGATGCAGTGTGGTACGGACTAAGGGAGAGTAATTAGGTGGTGATTCATTCTGTGTCTCAGTGGTGATTCATTCGGTGTCTCTTTCATTGTCTGATCCCTGTATCACACTGAGAGGCAGCTAATTGCCTGGAGGTGACATTAACACCCAGCAGTGACTCACCACTGTCACTGTGTCCTGCCTGTCCTCCCATTTGAAGGCTCTCTCTCTGTGACAGGGACATACACAGCAGCTTGACAGGGACAGCTTTTACTGTACCAGTGTGACACCACACAAATGTGATGAGAAAGGACTGAGAACATTACAATGAACTTTAGAGAACAAAAAGTCAGCAGCACCAAAGGGATGGTGTGGATGGTAGTGTGTGTTTTTTTTGTTCTTACTTAGAAGAGGAGGCTTTGGCTGTGTGATACAATAATACAAAACACCCATGTTGTAGCATCTTTGTTTAATGTGGAATGTGACAGATTTGGGTTATGTGTGTGTGTGTGTGTGTGTGTGTGTGTGTGTGTGTGTGTGAGTGAGTGAGTGAATAGAGCAGATGATTATACAACATGACAAAGCTTGGAACATGATTTAAGGCGAGGCATCACATTAACGTGGTTCCAGCTCAGTGTCCTTCATTAGGAAGGGAATAGTTCGGTCCTCAGACCAGCAGGGAACAACACAGCTCTGACACACAGCGATGACACTGGTGACAGGCATAATCACCTGCAAATGGAAGACCGATGGGGCACATTTTCGATGGGGCACATTTTCAACATATTGACTTGTAGCCAAACAGAATCACACTGTGCTATTGCTGTCTCTTAGGGGGGTCAGCCATTGTGTACTGCTGGTTGCACATGATTGATTTCTTTGCTGTGGCACACCAAAAGGTTCCCCCAACCGCTTACGAAGTGATTCACAAACAGAAAGAGAGGTTACTGGGTACATTTGTCTGTGTTTGCGTGTAGGGGGAAAGATGGTTTTGCGGTCGAAGCGATTCATTAATAGCTTAAATGTGTTTTCTATTTTCTCTGCGTGTTTGTGGGCGGAACTATTTTCAGCCACATGCAGTGCTGTCTGTGGGGGGTGGGGGGCGTCCATCGATGACATCAGAGGTCAGGCAGGAAGGAATTTTAAAGACCAACACTCAAAACCAAACCCAACCCACACTCCCTATTGCCCCCCTCCCATCTCCATGGCAAAACAAATATTTTACCTCCCGACACGCACTCACACACCTAAACCAATGTGCAGGAAGTCTCTCCCGCTGCTGATTTCTTTCGACCACCACAACGGCAGAGGGGTGTTTCAGAGAGCGACATGTTTGAGGTCATTGTCCAGATTCAAAGGAGGGCCTCTCTTTACGTGCTGTTTTATGACGCAGACACAGACAGACACCACAGGGTCGTCGTGGCTACAGTCACCATGGGGTCAGAGATGGGGGAGAGGAAAAGCTATTTTTCCCCACACACTAACATTGAACCAGAGCAAACAGTGGACTCTCCCTGGGACCCGATGTAAAGGAAAGGCAGTTACTACTTCACAGCTTCATGACACCTCATATTTCTTAGTGCTGGCTGATGTGGAAGTTTGAAATAAATGCAATTTGCAATACAACATTAGGAACATTTTAAGTAATGATATTGGCAGTTTCCCTATTTTATGTTTTTCAGGCTGTGAGAATTTCCAGGGGTGTTGTTCAGCTGTGTAATGTGTTTTTCCCAAATACAACATACAGTAAGAGATCAAATAATGGGGCTCAATCTGGCAAACACACACACATGCAGCACACACACCAAGTAGACACACAAACAAGCACAAATCCACACACACACACACACACACACACACACACACACACTTCTGAAAGTAATCAGAATTCTCCCTAAACAGATCCAGTTCTTCCAATTAGGCTGCTTGCAGGTCTGTGGGCCCCTCTGGAGCCCCAGTGAAGCGTGGAACATTAATAATGGGTCTGGAGACAGGCCTTATCACTAGCGCTGCAGCCAACCTCAATTACCTCATAAATGCTTAGCAAGTCCAGCAAAACAATACCGCAGGGGTGAGCAAGGCCACACTCACTGCTCACACACATGTACACACACACACACACACACACACACACACACCTCCCAAAAACAACAGTTTCAGCACTATTCACTAATAGGCTTTTAATACTCCGGTTGGGAAGTTTCAGATCAAAGATACTTTGAGTTATGAGACTGATTGAGAATTCTAAATATAAAGAATAGGAACATAGACAGGATATTATACTGCAATATAACAAACACATCAAGTGTGGAAATATGAGCAAATATGTGGCAAATTATGGTGGAATTGCTTTAGTGAGAAGACGAGGGATTGGGGTTGTAATTAATGTGTGTACATGCATCTGCAGTGTACTGTATGTGCATTTTTGTCTGTGTGTGTGTATACTCTGCCCTGTTATTTATTTCACACTGGACCCTCTAGTGTTTGATGGACAGGCAGTCTTCCCACGAGTGTGTGGACTGTGGAGGAGTGTTGAGCTCAGACACATTATAATTATCCTCAGCCTCACCAGTTCTTAACACGGTCACACAAATATTGACCTTTACAATGCCAACCATCTCTCACTTCTTTCTTTCTTGGTCCATCTCTCTTTTTCTACGGTATGCACTGTTTCTTTCACTTTATGTCAGTCTCTTTCTTGGTTTCTATATGCTTCCCCCTTTCCCTACATCTCTCTCTCTCTCGTTTGTTTTTCTCTCTCCCCCCATTTCTCCCTCTCAACACACGGAAACATACATCAACCACACACTGTATGCATCCACCATTACCCAGCCAGTATCTTAGGCAGATCTAGCACTCTGTGTAACGTAGCAACATGTTGGGCTAAAGACAGAGGTTCAAGTGTGTAATAACCTTCCCCTGCATTCCACCCTTCTGTCCTAAACTCCACCCACTCAGGATTTGGGAAAACAATTAGGAGGAGAGACGGATCACAGACTTCTGGAAATGACTCCATGAAACCATTTTCCTTGTCCCCGAAGTGGAGAGGAGAGGGGAAATGGAGAGCGAGAGAGAGACTGCTGAATGCTAAAGGCTGAGTTCACCAGGCTGGAGTTTGTTTGTGTTGCTCTACTTCAGGGATGGGCAATGGGTGACCATGTAGCCCCCTTTTGTAGGAACTCAGTCAGGGTCTCAACTTACTGTTGAGAGTTAGAATAGTATCAAATATATATTTATGTTTTATTGTCAAATACACTGTATCGATGCAGTGAATAGGGCCCCCAAAAGGCCAGACCCATATTGAACATGCTACCAAAGAACACATAGTCAATCTACAGTACTGGATCCCTCGCACAGTCACATAGATTTACTAACTTGCCATCGCTAAACATGGCAAGTTAGAGTAAAACTGTTTTACCCACACTGTACTATCAGAACGAAATAACTCAAATAACTAAAAAGTAGAGTGTTTCTGAGTGTATCCATACTATAACAGGTCTGCTCCTATGGGCTTCAGATGGATGAAGGTCAGGGAAAGTCACATACTGGGGGCTGCTTTTAGTGCTCTCTTGTGCATACCGGGAAATTAGGTTATTCCTCAGCAGGAACAAACTCATATGCAGGTGCCCTACAGGGAACAGGGAAGCCTATGGGAATGCCTTATGCATGTATTGTATGTGTGTTTACAACTATATGCCAAGAGTGGTTAGCATTCTGGGTGAGGACCACTTTATACCCTGAGTCCCTCCCTTATATCTCAGAGGGGTGCAGTGGCATGGAGGGTGGGTGGCTAGGTGGTTGATGAGGTGGCAGGGTGAGAGAGATCCTGAATCGTGCACCAGCTAGGCATGTAGGAGTGGGCATGGCCTGGACTGCCTGCTCCATATGGTCTTTACATTAGTGGCACACTGGGAAAACTCAGACCAACACTGCACACTCCTCACTAATGTATGTAGGACACACAAAAAAACACGTACAGATGTAGGATCTGAATTTGAGCTAGTTTGCTGCAGCAGGAAAATAATCCTGCAGCAACAGAACATGTGAAATTATGTGGATTATAACTAATGGACATTTTTTGTAGGGGCCGATACAGTTTTTGTTATGGCAAATCAAGTCTGAAATTTTAAAGTGGAAATTACAAACTTTAGAAGCCTTTTTAAACATCTAATACATTACAAGTTTGCATTTCCTTCTGTGTAGAAAAATTCTCAGCAAAAGAGTGATCAAATTAAGATCCTATATCTGAATGCATATGTATACATATGTGTACTGTAAACACACACATGCACACACACATTATCCTTGTGCTACTTTCCAGTGAAAGTTCCTCCCCTCCCCTTTTCCACTGGGAAGAATGTGAGAAAGCCTCGGTCCACACAGTCACACAGTCACCTAACCTCTCCTCCCTCTAAATCAAATCAAATCAAAATGTATTTTCCACGTACACAGTTTAGCAGATGTTATAGCGGGTGCAGCGAAATGCTTGTTACTAGCTCCTAACAATGCAGTAAAACGTCAAACAAATACACACATAAAAATAAATAAAAGAACATCAGGACAAATCCAATGAACAACCCAAATAGCACTACACAACCACTATAAAAGTTCCTCTGACTCAAACATGTTCAGGCCTTCTATGGAATAAATGACAGAATGAGATTATGTTAAAGGAAAGGCTACAACAACAGGAAGTATGAAGACAGAGACGCTTTGTGTCAATCAAGTGACACGTGCAGGCTAAGAGACAGATCCCATGTAACAGCAGCCACACACACACACACCTCCTGCAGCTCCTCCTCCTAAGGAAGGCAGAGGGCCATGTCTCCGAACACGTCAGTGCTGTGTTGGCCTCGGGACCTGGGTCCAGATAGGCCACTTAATTAACAAACACTCCCCCCATCCCATCACACACACCCTGGCCCAAACCGTACTGATTGACACTGGCGTATGGAATTCACAGGAGGGATCTATTTCTGGGGCTAGGTGTTGACACTAAGGGTTACACCTTCACTAGCCAAACGGCCACACCTCAGGTGCCGGAGAAAGGTTTGCTTTGGCTGCTGCGTGAGGTTTTCATGCTTTAATCTCATAGAACGCTGCTGACTCTCTGTCTCTTCATCTTTCATGATATTATCTAACATCTGGTCTTTTTTTAAATTATCTTGCTTCTTTTCTCTTTATTTATTCCCTCTCCCAATCCCTCTCTTTCAGTCTCTCTCTTTCTCAATCCCTCTCTCCCATACACACTGTTGTTATTTCACTGTCATCTTACAAAAATGCCGTACTAACTTTTTTTGCACACTTAAGATTCACTGTTACACATCTTGAGGACTAACAGAATAACATCTCAGTGAGAAAGTGCCACAACAAGCCACAGAAGACCCCCCATTGTTTCCTCCAGAGAGGTATTGACATGTGTTCTTTCCATCATTCCCTTTGAGAGAACCACACTGCCTTCGACATCACAGCCCTGTCTGGGGTTGCAAAGGTACCGGTAATTTACCAAAGTTACCGGAATCATCAGTAAATTTGGTAATTAATAGAAAATATATGGCAATCCATCATTGGATTTGGTAATTTATACTTGAATAACTTTTAAAGATTCACTACTCAGAAATTGTTCCGCCATTTCCTGGTAAAATTCTAATAGTTCTCCTAATTTCAGTTTATGTGACAAAACAAGCAAGTATAGTGTAGAGAATCATTGAACCATCTAAACCGCTGTGAAATACATATTCCATAAGCAAAACTATTGTATTTTCAGCTGTTTGAAGCTGGCTTAGAAAACAAAGTAAAAGAAGCAAAAACTTAAGCACGGGAAGCATAGAAATAGTGCACATAGAATAGATCTACAGCTTCTTAGACTTGCTTTCAATAAGAATGACAAATCTATAACTCAAATTTCGATGTGAATTGTGTCAGGTCATCTAAAAAGTTATATTGCAGCTTTTAAAAAAGTATTCATTGTCCATTAGTTTAGTAGATCTGGTTCTAGAGAAAATAGCCCAATTAATGAAAGAAGTATCTAATCAAGAATTACATTATTTTCAATTACTTCTGCAACTCGTCCAACTAATTACTTTTTTTCACAAATGCCACCAGTTTGACGCCAAAACATTGACTACAAATACATATTGACATAGCAAAAACAATATAAAGGATATTCATGCTGAAACCCTCATATTAAACACCAAAGGTATTCAATTAGTATATCATTTTATACAGCTTTTTCATTCCATTTTTTATTTTAAAATCATCTTATTTAATTATTTAATATATTTTACATGTGATAAGGCCAGAGATAATTACATACACCTGTGATAATCTAAGGTACACTAGATGTTTTGTGATAGATGACATAAAATCCTTGAAAGATACCAGAATTCTGGTAGTTTACTGGTAAACTTTGAAAGTTTCCAGTAAAATACCCTCCCTTTGCAACCCTAGCTCTGTCACACTGAACAATGGCCTGCGCAAAGTAACCCACCCTGCCAGGGCCAGGTAGGACTCACCCTGTATATATGGAGAGAATCAGAGCACACTTTATGCAGATGAGAGCTATGTGTGTTTCTCCATGGCATGATAGAGCGAGGCCTGCTCTGTGCCAAGGCTGCAGTTTTCTCCAGCCAGAGGGAGACGAGCACAGATACATCATTATGGCCTCATTTATCACCCATGGGACATCTTGGCAGGGCTCCTCACTCCCACTCTCTCTCTCCTTTTCTACTTACCTCCCTCCCTAAATCTTTGTCCCTCTTTCGGTCTTCTCCCTCTCATACTTAACTCCCTATTTCTCCCCTTTATTAATGTAGTTACTTCCCTCCTATCTATCCGGTCTTTTGGCTGTGGGGACGGAAGGTAGACTAGCGGTTAGGTTAGGTGTTGGGTCAGTAACCGAAAGGTCGCTGGTTTGAATCCCCGAGCCGGCAAGGTGTAAAAATCTGTTCTTCTGCCCTTGAGCAAGGCAGTTAACCCCCAACAACAACTGCTTCCTGGGTGCCGATGACATGGATGTTAAGGCAGCCTCCCACACCATTCTGATTCAGGGGGGTTGGGTTAAATATGGAAGACACATTTTGGTTGAATGCATTCAGTTGTGCAACTGACTAACAACCTCCTATCCCTCTTTCTGTCTCTAAATGCCTCTCCTAGCTCCCACCACCGTTCCTCCTCTCTGGTAACCCAATAACCTTCAACCTGTCAGGCTGTTTTCACTCCAGCACTCCCCCTTTCCTCCTCCTCCTGCTGCTCTCCGTGCCAGTGGGTGCCCTCTGCACTCTGCTTGCCTCATCTGTCCTCTGTGAGCATCGCGTGACAATTGGGAAATATGGGGATTCACTGATGCATGTTCAGTGTGTGTGTGTGTGTGTATTGGAAGCCTGAGGGTGGTATCATTGGCACCTGGTGACGTCCACAGCCTCATGGGTCCTGTGGGTGGCACGTTGGAGAGGGGTGGGGAGCACAATGAGCATCAACAGCACCTGGTGGGTGGCACTCTGAAGTCTGTGCTTTCTGAAGCTGCTATGATTTTCAATGTGTAATTTGAGTGTGACTTAAGTCTTTTAGTGATTGGACAATGCAGGGCTGGTTTGTTTACTTATTTTTTTCAAGGGTAAAAATATTTGAGGCTGTGTGTGTGTATATATATATATATATATATATATATATATATATATATATATATATATATATATATATATATATATATTTATATATATATACACACCTTACGGAACGTTGCACACTGAAGCCATCTGCAATGCAGTCAGTGCACAGAGACCTGGGTGTCTACAGAGCCCCAAGTTCTGCCTCCATATAAACCAACCGTCTCATAAAAACCCTGCCTCCCACCCACACCTTTACCCTCCTCCCAGAGCCCTGCCTGTGAGCTTTAGGACCACAGGGGTGGCGACCACCACTACCTGCAATAACATATGGATGGCATTCTGTCCAATTAGGGCTCAGTTGCTGTAGATGAACATCATTAGTCCCTCTGGTCCTGTATTTAACTTAGGGAAGCTTGACATTATAAACAGGAGATAAAAGGAGAAAGTATAATGACCGTAACGAGCCTGGGTCTGCTGTGATGATGCTTCTCCTAAGAGACAGATGCAACTTCCCAGGATCCGTAGCAGCAGAGTTAAATGCCCAGGGGTTGCTACTCCACAGTGCTGTCATAAAGTGTGTTGTGGCGTGGCTGATCGCAATTTGACCTTCTGGTAAAGAAGCAAGCCCCACTTAACGGGACTTCTGACTTCATGGCATGCTATTTTCCTCCCTCCTCTCAACAGAGCCCTGACCCACTGCTCTTTGGCATGTGGTGTGTGCTATATAGAAACCTTTAAAACAGCCATGTCTGATGCGTGTTGTCAGACAACTAAGCCAATGGGAGAAAATTAATAGAACTCCTTTACATTCTCTGAAGACAGAAAATACAACTTCTTTACACATTTGTTCCCAAATGAAACCAAGTCATTCTCTCTTTCTGACACTGGTCACACTGACAGTTATTTTGTAAACTTGGATTGCATCTCCGCAGTCCCACAGCTCTAGCTAGCTAACCACCACCATGTCCCAGGCCAGATAGGGAAAGGAAGATATACGCCATGCCTTTGGGATTTGCTCAATGTGACCTGACATATGACACAACAACATTAACACATGACCCCAGGACTCATTTGCCCAAAGCACTCTGCTAAAGCAGGCCTGTCAGTCTGACAAATGAGCACCAATCATCCAGTCCAGGTTATAGGCCAATCTGTGTGGAATCAAGACAGAAATAGGAAATGCAGATGCTTGAAATATTCTAGGAGCAGAATCATAACCACCAAACTGTTCATGTAGTCTACTTTCCAGTGTAATCTGGTGAGCGTTAGGAGTGGTGTGCTTGGCAACTAGTAGTCTGTCCCCTAAGCAAACATGAAGGAAACACAAAGAAATTGTTTGGGAGTTAAGCCCAATTAACAAGAGCTTGAGCACAATGGCTCAGCTGTGTGTCTCATCTTTTCATTAACTCAAGCAGAGAGATCTGAGGCTGCTCTCTCTCCAATGAAACTCCAATATAGCCTTTCATGTGTAATGAACCCACGGTTAGGAGTAAGACCTTACCAATTTAACGATTTACAAACCACTTTCACCAGAATGTAAAGAGATGGCTGATGTAGATAGTTAAATATCTGCATCATCTAAGGCTTCTTCAATGACTGATTATCTACACTATAGCTCAGACAAAGAGAGATCATTTATGGGTGTGTGTGGCAATGCATGAGTTTTTGAGTGAGTGAGTCTATGCGTGCCTGCATATGCGTGAGCAATGCAGTCTATCAACTAACAGTCTATCTAAGTCACAATAGACTGACGTGACCATCCTCTGTAGAAAAGGCAGCACTGGCAGATTTCAGTTTCATCTCTGTCAGCACAACTATAAAAAAGTTTCAGTCAACAAGGTAGAAGTAGAGGGGATGAAGGTCTTGCGTTCTAAGCCAACTATCTCACATTTACATTCCCCCAGGGGGAAATCTGCTAAGACTATTCTGTATAAAAGAAGCCAGCAGAGAAAGCCCTATTGTATTGTCATTCGAGCTAGTTGGATTTGACATGATTTCCATTAGTTTTTATGATAATGTGTTTAATTCTATGAAACATAGTCTGGTTTAGCGAGGAAACAATCTGAAAATGAGAGGACTGGGTGAGTAGAGGGAATAGAAAAATGTGTTCTGGTTAGATCCATGACAGAGAGATGAGAGAGGAGAGCAGTGGTTTGGCTGGCACATAGACAGAGGGTCTCACTCTCTTTATCCCTCTTCTTTCTCTCCCACTTTTCCTTCTGTGTCTCCACTCCTTTCCCCTCAATCTGGCCTCGTCGTTTCAGTATCCCTCCCCCCCCCCCCCCCCACTCAGCCCTCTCTCTCTGCACCTCACTCTTATCCCTCTCATTCAGCACCTCCCTTGTCCTCTCCCACCCCATACCCCCACCCTCCCTATATATTTCTCTCTCCCTCACTCCCCCTCTCAAATCAGAATTCAGGCTGCTTTATCCTCTCTCTCTCCCCTCTCTAGAGTTGTTGAAGGAAGGCCTTGTGTTTGACAGACAGGTCCAGAGTGCAGTCACCTTCCTGGCCTGTGCTATCAGATGGCAGGCTTGGAAGTACTGAGTGGCAGGCTGGTTAGTCAGCCCGCTTTCTTGGCTCTCTGGCAGATTCAAGTGTGGTGGGTGTCGAACCCTGAACACTGGAGACAAAGATACGGTTGGCTTAGCACACAAAGAAAATCAAATAAAAATGATGCTGGACATGTGTAATATAAACATACTAAATGTCACTCAGATGCAATTATTTGAAATTCCGTGTATAGATGGAATGAATTTGTTCATGTTGATGTTGGCGCACGCTTCTCTATTTTCCCCAGTTACAAGCTGTAGGCCTACACTGTGACATCACTACAGAGGCAGTCTGCATTGTGAGCTCACTGAGGGGTTCCCGGCTCTGTTTCCATATCAATCTCGCTCATGTCGCCCTTGTTCAAACTCTTGTCAGTGGACAGTTGACTGGCGTGATATTTGGTTATGTTGTTATACTAGAACAGGAGGAGCTACAACAGTAACAGACTAAAGATGGATGATTGGCAGCATTAAACCAAAGTGTCTGAGATTAAATATGATTCAAGATTAAATCTCCCCGCTGGTTTGGCTCGTGGCGAGTAGTGCCCGGGACATTGATCAGTAAACAGCATTAGAGCAGGAAATGGGGCTGGCAGCACACCCACTCTTTAAATCAATGGGCACACCTACCACCTGGAGAGCCTCTAAAGATCAACACACCACATCCATCCAGCCCATTGTCTTTCACTCTCTCTCTCCTTTAATCTTCTCCTCCTCTGCGCTCAGCAGAGCCCTCTTCCTGGGGGTATTGTATTGAAAGGAGGCTGTTTGTCCTGGGTCTGTGTGGATTGATGCAGTCAGCACTAGCCTTCAGTGTGTAGCTCTAAGTAAAGGTTCAAATGGCCAGTTGGAACCTAAAATGGGATTAACTTTCCAAGATTCTTATCTAGCTGACAGTTTTACATCTGCCCCTGTTGATACCACTTTCAATCAAAATATCTGTTCTATTTTTCCTGGTTTAACCACTGGCTCTAAATCAGTCAACATGGAGGCCATTTTAGGGACAGAAAGGGCGTGTTCAGGAAGCCACAGCCTGTTATGTGTCAAACCCTATTCTTCTCCCTACTAGGCCTGTGCCAGCCACTCACACCCGGGGGCCATAAACATTGAGTGCAGGCACATCTATGTGGAATGTACCTCGCGATTTATAGACACTCACACGGACAATAAAGATGGCAAACCCAGCAGTGTATAGCTCAGATATAAACTGTACTTTAACTTGTCATATCTGACATGATTTGAAGCATAACACACACCAAAAGCCTTTGATATAAATGCCTAGACTACCCTGATATTCACAGCCAACTACACAAAACCTTAATACACTCACACACCTTGTTGCTGAGACAATAGTGTGCTCCCTGTCCCTGCTATAGTCCCATATAAGTGGAGTTAAAAATAAAAGAGGAAGGTATGTCACACAGCTGTGAGATGCAGGGAGATTTGTGTGCTGTCAGTCCACTTAAATCACAACAGCTGAGATGACAGGAGACTGCTTTTACACTGCCTTTTCCCTTCTCTCTCCCTCTCTTTTTCTCTTTCTTCCTGCTGTTTCCTCCTTTTTTCTGTCTCCCTCTCTTTACTGTACTCACCCTTTCACTATTTTCCATCGCTCACTCCAAAGATAAAGCTACCCACTCCCAACACCTTACCAGGCAGGCTCTACAGAGCCTAAGAGAACGGAAGGACATGCTTCACAAGATGTGACATCACAAATGTCACAAGCCTTTCATACATTACTCACACACACACACACACACACACACACACACACACAATCTGAATCCCACAAAATCTCATGACAACAAAAGGCTTATAGAGACACAGAAATGTATTTACAAATAACCTAAAATACCAGTTGTGTACACATTTGCCTAAAGAAACACAAGTCAGTCAATCACTAAAGGTATTAGACATAACAGAGAGAAAAGCTAGGAAACTAACATGAGTGTATCCAGGCAGAGATTCCATGGCTGTCAGTTTGTGTGTGTGTGAAATGGCATGTTTGCTACAGAGTTGAATTAATATGTAAAAGTTACTCACCACTTCCCCTCCAGCTGGCTGAGCAGTGTAGGGACTGGGAATCATACAGTCCCTACACTTTGACATACAGTCAAAGGCTCTCAGAGGATAATCACTGCAGCACGATAGCCTGAAAACACTTTCAACGTTTATGTAATTGAAAAAGTCTGTTCCTCTCTCAGATGAGCAACCAGGAGAGAAGGGTGAGAGAGAGAGAGACTGACATGGAGATGATTGCCTTGAGTGTGTTGCTGATCTGAAGGGGAAGACTGCACTAGACTGCAACCAGTGGATCAACCATACGGGTGCATGGAGTGGGAGGAGGAGGGACAGAGAGAGGGAAAGAGCTGCTCACCAGAGGAATGTGATCAGGGATGATCACCAAGCTAGGAGCTGAGCAGGCAGGCTCCTTAGCCAAGACCCCCAGTTAGCATGGAGGTTAGATTGCCACAGTGGAAAGCTAGGGAAAAGAGGACTAATCAACATGTTGTGCCATATAAAAAGGACAGTAGAAGGTTGACTTCAGGTTTCATTGTGGTATGTTACTCTCCTCTACCTACTGAAAAGTGGAGAAACTGGGTACAGCTACTGCCAGCATCTTTTCACTATAATCCACCTCTACTTCCACACATCTGTCTGCACAGTGCTGAACTGGATGGAAATATCTGCTATAATACTTTCTGTAGAGCCAGATCTTATGTGATGTGCAGCTAGTAACGCTCTATTGGTTTAACTACAGAGAGCTACAGTTGAAGTCGGACGTTTACATACACTTAGGTTGGAGTCATAACTAGTTTTTCAACCACTCCACAAATTTCTTGTTAACAAACTATAGTTTTTCCAAGTCGGTTAGGCCATCTACATTCTGCATGAGACAAGTCATTTTTTCCAACAATTGTTTACAGACAGATTATTTCACTTATAATTCACTGTATCACAATTCCAGTGGGTCAGAAGTTTACATACACTAAGTTGACTGTGCCTTTAAACAGCTTGGAATATTCCAGAAAATTATGTCATGGCTTTAGAAGCTTCTGATAAGCTAATTGACATAATTTGAGCCAATTGGAGGTGTACCTGTGGATGTATTTCAAGACCTACCTTCAAACTCAGTGCCTCTGCTTGACATCATGGGAAAATCTAAAGAAATCAGCCAAGACCTCACAAAAGTATTGTAGACCTCCACAAGTCTGGTTCATCCTTGGGAGCAATTTCCAAACGCCTGAAGGTACCACGTTCATCTGTACAAACAATAGTATGCAAGTATAAACACCATGGCCGCCATACCGCTCAGGAAGGAGATGCGTTCTGTCTCCTAGAGATGAACGTACTTCTTGCACTTTTTGCACCATCAATCCCAGAACAACAGCAAAGGACATTGTGAAGATGCTGGAGGAAACAGGTATAAAAGTATCTATATCCACAGTAAAAGTCTCATATCGACATAACCTGAAAGGCCGCTCAGCAAGGAGGAAGCCACTGCTCCAAAACTGCCATAAAAAAGCCAGACTATGGTTTGCAACTGCACATGGGAACAAAGATAGTACTTTTTGAAGAAAATGTCCTCTGGTCTGAGGAAACAAAAACAGAACTGTTTGCCCATAATGACCATCGTTATGTTTGGAGGAAAAAGGGGGATGCTTGCAAGCCGAAGAACACCATCCCAACTGTGAAGCACGGGGGTGGCAGCATCATCTTGTGGGGGTGTTTTGCTGCAGGAGGGACTGGTGCACTTCACAAAATAGATGGCAGCATGAGGATGGAAAATGATGTGGATATATTGAAGCAACATCTCAAGACATCAGTCAGGAAGTTAAAGCTTGGTTGCAAATGAGTCTTCCAAATGGACAATGACCCCAATCATACTTCCAAAGTTGTGGCAAAATGGCTTAAGGACAACAAAGTTAAGCTATTGGAGTGGCCATCACAAAGCCCTGACCTCAATCCGAAAGAACATTTGTGGGCAGAACTGAAAAAGCGTGTGTGAGCAAGGAGGCCTACAAACCTGACTCTGTTGCACCAGCTCTGTCAGGAGGAATGGGCCAAAATTCACCCAACTTATTATGGGAAGCTTGTGGAAGGCTACCCGAAATGTTTGACCCAAGTTAAACAATCCCCATGTGATTGGCATGGGGAGAGGCGATGCTACCAAATTCTAATTGAGTGTATGTAAACTTCTGACCCACTGGGAATGTGATGAAAGAACTAAAGGCTGAAATAAATCATTCTCTCTACTATTATTCTGACATTTCACATTCTTAAAATAAAGTGGTGATCCTAACTGACCTAAGACAGGGAATTTGTACTAGGATTAAATGTCAGGAATTGTGAAAAACTGAGTTTAAATGTATTTGGCTAAGGTGTATGTAAACTTCCGACTTCAACTGTGCACACATCTTAAATGGAGTGTAACCTCACCTTACCATAGGCCTCTCCATGCCAAACATCATCTCTCCCCAAACTGCCCCCTCTTCCCATGCCAATCACATGACCAATAAATATAGGAACAGGACCTGTAGAGCATGTGAGTAGAGGTTAAATCAGAGCCATTTATCACTAGAGAGTCAGAGTGAGGTTTCTGGACCTGTCAGTAGTGTGCTGTGGGTAGAATATGATTGGTTCTACAGCAGCGCTCTACACTGTACAACTTCTGTGATTCATTCCCATAAATCCATATGGATTTCTGTGGTGGAGGACAAGGAATCACGCCAGGAGAGCAGCATGCACTCATACCTGACAACTAGTGCCAGTGTTCTCTTTACAACCATCATCACCCTCATGCTCGTGCGCACGCACCCTACCACACACACACACACACACACACACAGTACGATGCCAGGGTGAACAGCTATGAACATTCCCCAGCAGCGTGTGTGTATGCCACTTAACATTAATGTACTGTATATTAGCCCAGTACTAGGCAACAAGCCACACTCAACCTCAATAAATGTCTCAGATGTTGCTATTTTTTGCTACTATGGACAGCTGCCTGCTAAAGTGCATCATAATTTATGCATGACACTGAGAAATACCTAATGTCCAAAACAAGCGTTGGATCAATAGTAAAGACTCAATTTTGGAAAATACTGTCAGCTGTGTTGATGTCTTAACTGGTGTTTGTATTATAGTCGAGCCACACGATAGTATGCATTGGTTAAAGCTCAATGTTGAATTCAAATCTCCCTGCCATCATATCTAAGCCAATATAACATCAATGTGGAATTCGCAAATCAACTTGATTTGAGGTACACAACACTCTCCCCACCTCTTGTGATGATCCGTCCGGCCTTTACCGAAAACCACAATACCAGATTTTTGACTGGGTCGTTAGCACTACGGTCGTCAGATTCTTTTGATTTCCCTAACCGAGCTCAAATTCTAGACGTTGGATTAAAACGAGGCTACAGCACTCATACATACGGTGACCATTGGACTGAATAAGTTTGTAAGTGCAACAGTTTTTTTTAAATTCACCGCTATCGCGTGCACATTTCTGCCCAATATAAACCAACGATGTGTGCTACCTTCTTGCAGCATTTCTGACCACGCTAACATCTTTTCAGACAAATCTCATAATTCTAAAACTGGGTACAAGTCAGTTGCGCAACAGTAGCAGCTAGCAGTAGAAGGCTAGCAGCTGTAGCTAGATAGCTCAAATCAAATTTTATTGGTCACACGCGCCGAATACAACAGGTGTAGACCTTACAATGAAATGCTTATTTACGAGCCCCTAACCAACAACGCAGTTTTAAAAAATATGGATAAGAATAAGAGATAAAAGTAATTAAAGAGCAGCAGTAAAATAACAATAGCGAGACTATATACAGGGGGGTACCGATACAGAATCAATGTGCGGGAGCACCGGTTAGTTGAGGTAGTATGTACATGTAGGTAGCGTTATTAAAGTGACTATGCATAGATGACAACAGAGAGTAGCAGCGGTGTAAAAGGGGGGGGGGGGCACTGCAAATAGTCTGGGTAGCCATTTGACTAGATGTTCAGTAGTCTTATGGCTTGGGGGTAGAAGCTGTTTAGTAGCATCTTGGACCTAGACTTGGCATTCCGGTACCGCTTGCCATGCGGTAGCAGAGAGAACAGTCTGACTAGGGTCTATTGTTAGGGCCTTCCTTTGACACCGCCTGGTACAGTGGTCCCGGATGGCAGGAAGCTTAGCCTCAGTGTTGTACTATGGCCAAGCTAACACCAGTTGGATGTGAAGCAGAAGGTAGCTAGCTAGGTATATTTAGCTATGGAAAGTTTTTCATATGGCTTTCATAAAACTGCTGACCTGGACACTTGCGTGTAGTCAGGGGACAAACAAATAAGCTCATGAATGTCCTTGGCTAAAGTTATATACACCAAACTCTGGGAAAACTGTCACACTTTAAATTTACAATACATGCACACAGCAGAACAAATGTGTCGCTGTTAGAACATCCAGAGGAAATTCGATCCCTTACCATGTGCATTAATTCAGTACGCTCCCTCCTTTCTCAACACAATTTATTCTTGTCATTATAATCCAAATTTACACTGACTGATCAACACAGTGTCAAGTTACGTTACAATGTCTTCCCAAAAAGCATCCAGGTAAAACAACATGATGATCTGGGGTTCCTTTCGCAATCTGTGCACAGTCAAAAGAAAATGTTATGACTGATAACTTGGTTAGCTATGTAATAAAAATGAGACCATTTTCAACACATCAACTATTTGACTATTTGGTTTTTAACCAAGCAAGAGAAAATTTACTCAGTACTGATTGAATGTTAACAAAACCATTGTCATCACCAGACTGTCCATTTAAATAGTGTCAAGTTGACTATCTATAATGGCTAGCTTCACAGCCCTGGGATTTGAAGGTCCTGGGTTTGCCTACCGGAGGGGATATTTTGACACCCTCCCCACCTCCATTTCCCGACACACACATCAACAGCATGTGTTTATTGTTATTTACTTGCTGTCTCTTAAAAGAGCCTTTGGGTTAGTTGGGCATCATTGAGTGGCAAGGGTCAGAGAGTGTGATGTGTACTAGTACTATTGTGGTGTCTTGCTACCATGGAGGAGAGAACAGTGGAGAGACCAGTTCTCAAACTCTCAAGGAAGTGGTCGTTGTCCTCACTGTCAGATGCACGTCATCCCTATGGTACAAATGCACTTGATAAGTTGTACAGGTTGTAAATGTTTCTCCTTTTCAGGCACCACCTTCTGTCATTTGAGAAGCATGAAATTTGTCAAGCTGGCCTATGTGGAGCTGACAAATGACTTACGCTTATTCATATGCCCACTATCAGTAGTACTTATGTATGTTCTATTCCCAACCTGTGAGTACTCACATCTGTTTCTTATATTTATACTGCCATTTATAAATGTGGGAATGTGTGCTATTTTACTGGAGTTGGACAGCATTACTAAGAACGTTTGTAGCTAAAGGATTTAGAGCACCTATCCATTGTCAGATTTGTACGTACGTATTCTTAAGTGTTTTGTACTTGTCTAATGACTTTGTATTTTACAGGTGCTTCTCAGCCATTTGTCATCTGTTTGTTTTAGGAGTTACCAAAATTGCTATTGACTAGCTACAGGGTTATACAGGCTTTTTTTGTTCAAGCCCAGTGCTACCACACCTGATTCTACGAACTGTTCATCAAGACCTCAGCTGTTCATCGAGAATCAGGTTTGTTAAAACTGGGCATGAACAAGAAAGCCTGCATAACCCTGTAACTCTTCAAGAGCAATTGTGGCCATGCTTGAATTCTATGTATAAAGTTTACTATATCTGATGAATGTACGTTTGATTGTAAATTGTATATTTTATACTAATTCACTGTAGTTTCCAGGTAATGTAGTACTAGGCCTTTCTTCAGTAAACTTTAAAGTACATTTCCATGTAAATAGTTAATGGGTAGATGATTATTTTGTGTATTTTACAGGAGCCATCTCAATTGTCTTGTTAAGAGATCAGGGAACAAATGTCTAGTTTACTCCATATTGGCGTAAATGGGTTTCAGTTTTTTCGCTTCCCTCTGGAAAAACAGCTGTCAATATTAAATGAACACTACATTATTTCTGTTGCCATTTGTCATTGTGTACTTTTACTTTACTTGTATTGCTTTGTTTAGCTGTATTATAATGTTGTATAAATCACCTTCAGATGTAAAAGCCATGGAAATTAAAAACAAAAAACTACGTTGGTCTGAAAAAGAAAGAAAATTCAGATGAGCACCACAATGCATACTTCACCCATACTCTACCAACACACAGCTTTGACTTACTACAGTCGCTATGCTGGTCTATTGTACTTCCAACAATGTGTAGGCAGGTTGCTTAGGATTCATACTCTTCAGAGGGATAACGGACAATGGTGTCCTGCGATTAAAACAACATATATACATATAAACATACACACAAAAACGTTCAAAAGTTTGGGGTCACTTAGAAATGTTCTTTTAGAAAGAAAAGCACATTTTATGTCCAATAAAATATCATAAAATTGATCAGAAATAGTGTATACATTGTTAATGTTGTAAATGACTATTGTAGCTGGAAACAGCTGATTTTTTATGGAATATCTACATACTGTAGGCGTACAGAGGCCTATTATCAGCAACCATCATGTGTTCCAATGGCACATTGTGTTAGCTAATACAAGTTATCATTTAAAAAAAGGCTAATTGATCATTAGAAAACCCTTTAGCAATTATGTCAGCACAAAAACCCCAAACTTTTGAACGGTAGTATATATAGATATATATCATTAGGCTGTTTGTATTTTTAGACATAGGCCGATTGTAAATGTGTATTATTGTAGCGTCATCATCTTTATTGCAAAAAGAAATACAAATACCAGTGTTGTAGCACTTGAGAGCAGTCTTGGTCTTGGGTCTGGTCTTGAGACCACAGACTGTCTCGGTCTTGTCTCGGGGTCTTGAGTTGGTCTCGGAAAGGGAGGACTCATCATTTCTTCCAGAGACCAGCGGATTAAAACAAACTCGGAATTATCAGCTTCCACTTAGTCAGTGCATAAAACCGCTTTGCCAGGCCAAATATATACACTCCATTCTTGAAACATGAACATTTTACTGCAGTGGCCTAAATCAGAATCACACAGAGGTATTCTTGGTAGTCTTAAACAAATATAATTAGAAACAAAAGTACAGTATACACCTCACACACATGGTTATGGCCTTTAAAAAAAAGTAGACACCTGTACCATGTCAGATATAGAGTTGCCGTTTATTCAATTTTGAGTTTGCATCCCAATATTGCACTTTATATACATCACATAATAATGAAATATAATAACACTGACAAACAGATTTTTTGCTGTTGTATATAAATATAATCTTTATTAATTATGCAAGTACGGAAATGTTAACGTAAAGTAACAATGTTTATTACAGCAACAGGGTAAAGGTACAGGACGCCAGGCAGGGTCAGGGGCAGGCAGTGGTCAGGTGGGGGGGGGGGGGGGCTCAGGGTCAGGACAGGTAAGGGTCAAAACCAGGAGAACTAGAAAAGAGAGACTGGGGAAAAGCAGGTGCTGATACAAAAACCGCTGATGACTTAACAAGATGAACTGGCAGACAAACAGAACACCGGTATAAATACACAGGGGATAAAGGGAAAGATGGGCAACCACTGGAGGGGGTTGGAGACAATCACAAAGACAGGTGAAACCGCTCAGGGTGTGAAACACACAAGTTATTTTCAAAGACAAAAAAAACTATTCCACCACCACTCTTGCTGTTGAAAGTTATTCTTGAAAAGGGAGAGGCTAATAAATTAGCAACAACATCCTCTTTGATACACCTGCTGGAGCCGCTGCAAACTAGCCTACAACAAAAGCTAGCTAGCTAGACCATGGGACAACAACTGCTCACAATCCCGCAGTGTTTTTACGTTTTTTGTGAAAACAGTCACACCCATTTCAAGTCAAAATGTGATTGGTTGATTACACTGTCACTCAACATTTTTCCCTTAATACAGTTGAATGGCAGATGCCTTCTATCTAGCTTCTGATGCCTTGCCAATGGCTGACTTGGCTAGCTATATTTATCTCCTCTGAGAGAGCACTTTTTTCTCTTTAGTCTTAACTTTCCAACAAAAACTGAAGAGATTAAAATCAGAACATAATTGAAAAGAATAATAATAATATTATTATTTTATAAATCCTTACCCCTTCTCTGAAGGCATAGAAGGCCCTCATTGTTCCCCACTGTGTTTGGGTTAGTAATAATTTGTAGACTGTCTCTATTTTCCCTCAGCATAAGTTTTTTTTACACCATTCTGAATGGCTAAAGAATCCATATGTTGTTCTGAAATATGAACACAGAAATGTTGAACTCTGTTATGGTGGCCATTTGACAATATTGCCACCATGAATTGGACTCACATTTTTCTGGTCTCGGATCCCTCGACCCCTTCTGGTTTTGACTCGGACTAGATTTGCTCCGGTCTTGGATCGGTCTCACTTTAGGTTGTCTCGAACACAACACTAACAAATACACACGTAACTTTAAGCTGCTACATAGTCATATGACAGAGGTAATGAACTGTCCATTGTTCAGCATAGGATGTGATAAAACAGGACCGTGTTTGAAAAGTATTACTCTGGTAAGCTAACGGTTACAGAAATTAGGAATGCAGACAGGCTCTATAGACTTCTATATCTTTATGAGTGACTGTGTCAAACACACCACCTCCTGTTATGTTGGGTACCTACTGACTCAAAAATGTGTTGTGAAAAATGTCCTTCAATTAAATGTATTGTTAAAATAAATATTTAAGGAAATACAGGCAGCCACCACATTACTACAAGACAAAACTGCTCATTCAATCAAGCCTGATGGTGTTGTAAGTATAAAACTAAAGCTTGCTTTCATTTAAAAAAAAAGAAGCTTGAAATGGAAGTGGGAGTGGGGTAATGTCTTAGTGTGGGGTGGGAAGAATGCTATACATTACCTTGTATCTGGTATAAATCACATGATTGTGGGAGGACCTCCTCTAAGAGTATGGATTAGGCTGTTTGAGAAGGTTTGAATCACAAGCAACCTGCCTACACATGGTTGGAAGTACAATAGACTGTAGGCTGGAAAACCTTGGTAGAGCATGGGTGAAGTACGCATTGTGTTTCTCATGTGAATTTCAGACCAATGCCTACTTCTCACTGAAAATTTTTTTGCTTTTAATTGCAACAAGGTTAGTGTATGTGGTCATGCAGAGGAAATGCTAAAGACGTGCCTCTCCCCTCCTCCACCCCATCACCCATTCCTCCATCACCCATCCCTCCATCACCCCATCACCCATCCCCCTGCCCACAGAGGTTAACTCATTGTCTGCCCCTCAGGACTAAATTAAGTGATCAATCAATTGCACAGTCTCACTGAGAAAGGGGAACATGGGCCAACAGCACACACACATACTGTAGAGTGGTAGAGGCAGTTAACTGCCCGAGTGAAAGGAGAGTGTGTGTTTATCACAAGCTGTTCTGAGATACTCATGAGCCATCTGCCTTATAAGGGGACTTGAAAAAAAGACACATGACTATTATAACATGCAAAAATAAACATCATGGTACAATGTCATGCAAATGACAAAAACATGTCACAGATTACTCATCAAAAGTCTTTGATATACCCGTAGTGCACCAAAGAATTGTGGGTTGGCAACTTGGCAAAGGTAATCAATAGTTAGTGCCTACATATCTGAATCAATATTCTCTTCTCACCCATACCGGTGAAAAGAGAGAGCAAAGACCAATATAACTATATAGTATATATATACTGTACTCGATACCATCTACTGTATCTTGCCTATGCTGCTCTGTACCATCACTCATTCATATATCCTTATGTACATATTCTTTATCCCCTTACACTGTGTATAAGACAGTAGTTTTGGAATTGTTAGCTAGATTACTTGTTGGTTATTACTGCATTGTCGGAACTAGAAGCACAAGCATTTCGCTACACTCGCATTAACATCTGCTAACCATGTGTATGTGACAAATAAAATTTGATTTGATAGTAGAGTATTAGGAGCTCCTATAGAGCAGAATCCTGTCTGAGACTATCCTGATGCAGAGCCTAACCACAGCAAGGAGTGTGCTAAGGATGGAAGCTCTGATCCGGGCTATCCACACTGGGCCAATTACGGGCTCGGACTGTCAGCTCACTGGCACATTACCATGCCTAGGTTACCCTTTCAGACCCCAGAGGAGAGGCCCGCTTAAGGCGTCCTCATGCTTCCCATCTGAAACATTTAGAGCATATATTATGAAAACATTGTGATGTTTTTGTTCCTTTAAGTCTCCGGCAAGGTTTTTTGGGGCTGTTTGTGCACACATTTTCTTTGCTGAGGCAAGCCCAAGTTTGGTAACTGAAGTCAACGCCCCTTCGTCAGTGATTGATCAACAGTAGGGATTCTTCAATTAAGTGTTTGTTGTCATTCAACAAGAGAATGTTTTCATGTTTTCGTTTTCATGTAAACGTTTTCACTTGAGAAATACTGCACCAAACATCTTAGTTAGATGTAAAATTGTGCGACTAAGACCTCCTTGGCAAAAACAACAAAATGAATTATCTTAGGTTAGTTCTGAGAGACAAAAAGTACTATTGCTGCTTTTTCCTCGATTTTCAAGGGAAGGTATTTTAAGGGAGTAGGCGAGGCACAGACGTACACTTCGCCTAGCCATTCTGCTAGGAGCAAACCAAACCTAGTACGCCTTTAGACCACAGGCTGACCGTCAGCCAAGATGGAGAGAGAGAGAGGGGGGAGGTGAAGAAAGGAGAGAGAGACCAATCCCCTCCTCTCTGCATTGCCCTGGCAGTGAGCCCTTTGGCAGGCCCTCTGGTATCCGTTGCGTCTGGGTAATACTGGGGGTGGAAGGCGATGCGGGAGGGACCCAAAATGTCAGATGAGAAGAGAGCAAGGTTAAACCAACACTGAAACTTTGGAACGAGTTTCATGCAATATCTATCTATCTATCTATCTATCTATCTATCTATCTCTATATATATATATATATATATATATATATATATATATATATATATATATATATATATATATATATAGAGAGAGAGAGAGAGACGCAGAGCGAGATGTAGAGAAAGACAGAGAGAGAGATATATAGAGAGAGATGGGGGAGACTGAGATCTACAGTACGACTGCAGAACACAGTTAGCCGAGGTCAGAGAGAAGACAGATGTCTCTTACAGCTGTTTCCGATCTGTGTATTCTCAGAACGAAGGGAGATGAGAAGTTGAAATGACAGAAGTCAACCTGGGGAAAGTCCACACTAGAACCCCTGAGGCAAAGAGTCATACTGTATATAGATAAACTACTGTATGTAAAGGCGATAAGTTCGCCCCTGTAGTGCAGGGCTCAAGGGGTTAAAGTCCTTTGTGAGTTCCAGCGGTGTTCCTGACACTTAGTTTCACAATGCCCAGCTGTTTGCCTCTCCAGAAAGCCAATGAAAATGCCAGGCTGCGGTTTAGACGTTCCAGAACACAGACTCTGGGGACTGGGATCAGAGCTGGGGATCAAGCCACTGCTACAGAAGGCTCAAGTCCATCCTATCATCCCTCCCTCCACCCTTCCTAGTCTCCTCCGTCCATCTACTCCTCCTCTCCAGACATGTCCTCTCTCCAGGGATAGTTGGAGGCCCGCACACACACGCATAGTCTGTGACAGTAAAGAGGCAGCCTCTGTCCCAGACTTGTCAGTCAGTGTGTCTTTATTAACCGCTGGCCGGCTGAGCCACTCCCCTCCCGACAGAGGAAGAGAGCTCACAGTACACACAAGCTAATGAGCTATACACAGTAGTCGCCACATCTGTCAATCACACTCGGCACCAAGGCGGGGAGTCGCATAGAGAAATAAGTGTCTGTTTAAAATAATATAACGAACTGGTCGATTCTGGGGACAGTGAGTGTTGTAGCAGTGATCGTTATTATGTTGATGAGAGTTGATAATTTTGGTTATTTCAGTTAGTGGAGGAGACGGAGAGAGTGATAGAGAGAGATTGAGGGAGCCTTGACCTCATCCTAACCTTACGCCATAAACAGACAGTGATGATACAGCCTGGGTGTCTCATCTCATTCCCCCTGTCTACTGGCCACACGTTTCACCTGAAAGGATAGGTCAAAGCTATTCAACATGGTGGAGATAGATAGCTCCATAACTATGTAGATGAAGCTCCAGAATACTGTTCTCTCAAGGGTAGCACTCTTTCAAATCTGTGGTCACCAAAGGAAATTAAAACAAGACTAAGTCCTGTTAGAACCCTGATCTATCCATTGAGTTGAGAGTGTTCTCGCCACAGTGAACAAGAGGTGAGAGGGTCATGGGGCTGGGACTCCTGAGTCAGTTCCCGGCAGCCAGTCCTCGGAAGGAGGGAGATACTGACTGCAGAACCACAGAATGCAGCCAGTCAGTCAGCCAGCCAGTCAGCCAGCCAGTCAGCCCATCACAGCTGAGCTACAGCTCTAGACCTCTGCTGCCACTGATTATAGACAGTCCATCTGCTACACATTCACAGGGTGGGCATTGAGCACGATCCATTTACTGCCTCATCCTTTATTATACATCATGGGATTCAGTCAGAGAGGTTGTTAGAGACAGTGGCTCTCAGAAGGTCTTCAACCACACCGAGGTCAGATCCAGAGACACATAATCCAGCTACCCTTGACTAACATCTCTAACCTACAGCAGTGAATGGGCTATGCACTAAGTAAGTAAACTCTAGTTAGCGTGTTTGGATTATCTCTCTGTTTTAGGGGGATGATGAAGTCTTCTATGACCAATGCTCTAATAATGTACACATCTCTACGGAGAGTCATGATGAAAGGACAAGGGTACGAAGAGGCATCTGGAAGGTCACAAATCAACAAGGCCCACTACTGGGAGAACGACCAAGCTTATTTCACTGGAGTCTGGGGCGGCAATAAAATACAAAATATGGAAAGAAGATGATTTTTGCTTGTGTCTTCCACACATTTGAGATGCCTTAGTTTGGCAGCCAGAGAGCGTGTGATGAGCTGTGGTAAAGACCACTGCCTCGCAATTCCTAACAATGCATTTTCTTCTGAAGTCCTGGGGGTATAAACACATGAAATGCTTTTTTGCTCATCAGCAAGCACATCTGAGAACAGCCAAACCAATCTACAATGATGCAAAACACATGCTCCCTCCTTTCCTTCCTCCTCTCATCTAAAACACATTGCCTCCCTCAAAAGTGTCCTGAACAAATGCAAGTGGTCGCGCCCATATAATCGAACAGTCCCATATAAAATTCTCTGAACATGAATTTCCCATTGTGGCAGCAGGGCCAGTGGCTCTCTCATCCAGGATCACCAGATTGTCCCCAGACCCACGTGTGGCCCCAGCCCAATGACAGCTTTGCCTCTCTACCCCCCCCCCCCCCCCTTGGTCACTGGGGACAAGCACTGTGTGACACGATGACATTATCAATCAGCAGATATTGATTCTAGTGTCCATAAGAGTCCTTGACCCACTCTTCCTCTCCTCCTTCTGCATGCTTCTCTCCCTAAACATTGCATCCTCCATCTTTGTCTCCACATCTTTCTCTTTTAATTTTCACTTCATCTCTCCCTTCCTCACATGCTCAGTCTATAGAGCCTATCTACTAACCCAAATCAGACAGCACAAAATTATACTTTCCTTAGGGGCCACTGTGTATAGCCTTATGAATATTTAATTTACTATGATTCACTTTCTGTGCATGCATAATGCACAGGTTAGCATTCTTTGTCATGAATCTTGTTCTTGAGGCAGCTCTGCAGTGATCACTAGCTGGCATAGTCACAAAATCTCATTTCAAACCTAACCTTAACCACACTGCTAACATTAACGGCTAACCACACTGCTAACCCTAATGCCTAACCTAACCACACTGCTAACCCTAATGACTAACCTGAACCTTAAATACATTTTTACAATGTAGCCTATTTTGACTTTGCAGCTGGCCTAACTAAGGGGGAAATCGCTCAGTTCTGCCTCCAGGACAAGACTCATGACAATAAATGTTAACCTGCGCATAATGCAGTGACTGTTTAAAGAAGAGGGTATCAAATTAGGGAAAATAAGCTAAATAAACTAAAATTGAAAATGAGATCACAGTAGGCCGGTAAGGCCAAAAACCCCTAGGAAAAAACCAGATCTCTTTTGACAGAGAACTGCTAAGATGTAAGCAATGAGGGAGAGCCATTAGTGAGGCTAAAATCTGAACTGGACAGGAAGCAGAGGGCGAAATTACACTCCAGAGGAAGACAGAGCCGTTTTACACACTATCAGAGGGATGGAAAAAGGCAATAAGCTCCCTGACAGCAACGTGTAAACTTCATGAAGCCAGTGTCAGTTCCTCTCCCAGTTCCGCATGAGTGATTTTATCTCTCCGAAAAGCACGGTCCTCCTCACGCCTATCATACTGCCCCCCCCCACCCCCCTATCCCTCCGCACAGAACAGAGAAATACCGGTGATGCATTTACATGTGCCACATGGGATGGCCAGAATCCAATTTCACACAGACAGATGTCATATATTAGACTCTCCAAGGAAGCCAAACATCCTTTCCTTTGAGAGAGAGAACGAACAGACAGAGAAAAGGAGTAAGGGAGAGAGCTAGAGCAAGACCATAGACCTTCCCTCTGGTCTTTGGGGCAGGCATGTAGGAGAGGAACAATGGGATGATCAGTGGGCCCAGGAAACAGGCGCTCAAAGGCTACCTTTGTCTGTGAAGTGAGGAGCGGGACAGCAGGCCCCAACACACATGAACGTAAAAGAGAACACAAAGCGGAGACCTTAACAATAGGCAATAGAAGCAGCGACAGGGTGGGGTCACTTCACTGTAATGTGACCTGGCTACTGTAGCCATCTATCCCTCTTTCACAATTACACCAGCCAGCCAACCAGCCCCTTCTCCCTACAATTCAATCACTTCTCCAATGAAAGGCTATTAAATTGCTATTTTACTTTCTGGCGTATTTAAAGAACTTGGCACAATAAGTGGTTGTCAGATCAGCTATTATTATGTGATGGTGCCGACCTGTACAAGTCAGTTTGAAAGGAGAGGGCTGGATGGAAGATGGAATAGGAATATGTGTAATCAATTGAAGAGCTGGTCCTCAAAGACATGAGGGATTTGACTGGCTGAGGAACAAAAATCTGCTCGACATGACTACATAACCATTAACACCAAAATAATATGATGTATTTTGTTTAATGATGTATACTATGTAGTCTAATATTTCAAGACAAATATTCGATACAGGAAGCAAAATCTCATTATGCATGCACACTGTAGGTACACTCGTATAAGGACCCTCTCAAATAGGCGTCCATATCTGTAATTACTGTCTTATATGTCAGCTGTGGGATGACAGACAGCAGGCGAGACACCACCAAGTGAGCTGACGCGAGGCATCTCTCTATGGACCTGGGGGATAGTGATCGCTCACGCACGAACGAACTCACGCATGCATGCACACACGCCACTCTCCCACTTTCCCTCAGTGCTGGGGTGTCCTATCTGGGTCCAGGTCTGGCTGTTCATGGTTCAGGGGTTCTAACTCAGATGAGCTGCTGATTCCCTAGTGGCAGAAAACAGATTATACTTTTTAATAAGATTTATCACCACCCTGGTGAAGGTTGAACATGGGCAGAAACACAAATTCAGGGAATGATTCATTTTAGATTTGGAATTCTGCCTCTCTGGCTAGGTCCTTCTACAGTACAGTATGTGCTGGTAGCACAGTAAGTACTGAAGCTGTCCTGAAACTACAAAAACATGTGAGGGGAGCAAGATACATTTCTGGAGACAGAAAAGGTGAGTCAAACAAGTGAAAATCCAGAGGGAGAGAAAATAATATTAGGTAGGCTTATCCTTACTTTTTTTTCTATTCTCCAGATCACTCACTCTAATTCCCTGTCTTTCCCTCTCTCACCCTCACATCACTTGTTTAACCCTTGATGTCTTGAGGAAGGCTGTAGTGATCTAGCTGATAAACTAATGGACCTCCGTGTCTAATCATTTTCACCCTAACATTAGGACTAGGTCTGCCCGATCAGACCCTGCAGAGCCTTATAAAGTACACAGATCTGATGTTTGAAACATTGGACAAATGTTTAAACACACAGACAGAGAGAGAGAGCGAGGCAGGGATGAAACAAAGCGTTGTCCTGCCCCAAGGGAGTTTTACAAATTACTTGAATGATTTGATGATTGGAAAAATGGATGAGTGGAATGAATAGTTCATTAGATATTTATATGGATCTGCACATTTGTGGAAGCTAAAAAATACAGTATCAGGTGACGGAACACATTCGTCTTCTCGCTTCTCTTGTGCTGTTTAGATCACAGACTAGTCTTTTCTCCACAGCTTGACAGTTTATACTGTACACACCAGACAATTGATACTGCTGAAACCCACAATGTAGCACAAAGTATAGCTATCTTGGAAGACAAATCTATGCTTTTCCATGTTAAATACAGCATCTGTCTTCTGCCTGACTGATGAGTATGAGTGGAGAGGAGCAGACAGGAGTGGTGAAAAGGGATGAGCGAGAGGGGGCACATGGGGTCAGGTTAGAGAGCGGTCATTGTACTGATCCTGATTCCCGAATCACGTCTGTACCATGGAAACAAGCATTCAGGATAGATTCACCTCTCTGCCCCATTCCTTCTCAGGCTCAATGTCTTCCCTGCCGCCTCCTTCCTCAAGGGTTCCACACTGCGATCAAAACAGTCAAATTTGTGACCGCTTGACTGGCAGTGCGATACACGTTTTACTGGTTGCTAGCACAAAATAAATGTTTTACCTGGTTACGTTAGTTTTTGGTTCAGAATGAACTTCTTTTTAATCATCATGATTTATTCAAACAGTAATGTGCAATTGACCACAAATAAACCAACTTTATGAAAAGGCAACAAAGGCATGGGATTGTCCCAGTCTGTGTGTCAGGGCTCGACATACAGGAGAGGTTTTGGAAAACCTCCGGGCCAGCCGCCAGTGAACAATAATATTGTAATAATGCTATTTTTAATATAGGCTATCTAATTGATTATAAAAAACAGATGGATCCCCGAAGCTGTTCGTTCATTATGTTGATTATTTATCACACGCGCTGCACATATATAGCCTATAGAAATGATATTGGGCAGAGAGAGCTCGCTGCTCTCAAACAGCTGGTTGTTGTGTGGAGTGAAGACCGACAGAGGTAAGGATAGGAAAGCGGTGGAAATGTCATCCAAGTTATGATATATACCAGTAAATGCTAAGGCAAGAATGGGTATGCAAAACAGGTATTTAAAAAGTTAAAAGTAACAGTTGGCTTTTCTAGGCTTCTAGGCTTTTCCATCCATAAAAAGTCATTGAAGTTACAGTACCTTCAGAATGTATTCATACCTTGACTTTTTCCACATTTTGTTACAGCCTGAATTTAAAATGGATTGAATTGATATTTGTTGGTCACTGGCATACAAGCAATACCTCATCATTATGTTTTTTGACATTTTTACAAATGAATAAAAATTAAAAGCTGAAATGTCTAGAGTCAAAAAGTATTCCACCTCTGTTATTTTAAGCCCAACTACATTCAGGAGTAAAATGTGCTTATTAACAAGTCATAATAAGTTGCATGGACTCACTTTGTAAACATGGTTTTTGAATGACTACCTCATCTCTGTACCCAACACAAACAATTATCTGTAGGTTCCCTCAGTCGAACAGTGAATTTCAAACAGAGTCAACCACAAAGACCAGGAAGGTTTTCCAATGCCTTGCAAAGACGGGTACCTATTGGTGGATAAAAAAGGTTAAAAAACTAAACAGACATTGAATATCCCTTTGAGCAGGGTGAAATTATTGATTACTTTGGATGGTGTATCAATATTTCACAGTCACTACAAAGATACAGGCGTCCTTCCTAGCTCAGTTGCCTTAGAGGATGGAAACCCCACAGGGATGTCACCATGAGGCCAATGGTGACACAGTTACATAGTTGAATGGTTGTGACAGGAGAAAGCTGAGGATGGATGAACAACATTGTAGTTACTCAACAATACTAATCTAATTGACAGAGTAAAAACAAGGAAGCCTGTACAGAATAAAAATATTCCAAAATATGCATCCTGTTTGCAACAAAGCACTAAAGTAATACTGCAAAAAAACTGGCAAAGAAATTAATTTTTGGCTTGAATACAAAGTGTTATGTTTGGGGCATATAAAACACATTACTGAGTACCTGAGTACCACTCTCCATATTTTCATATAGTGGTGGCTGCATCATGTTATGGGTATGCTTGTAATTGTTAAGGACTGGGGAGTTTTTCCAAGATAAAAAAGAAACGGAATGGAGCAAAACACAGACAAAAATCCTAGACAAAAATCTGGTTCAGTCTGCTTTCCACCAGACACTTGAAGGTGAATTCACTTTTCAGCGGGACAATAACCTAAAACACAAGGCCAAATCTACATTGAAGTTGCTTACCAAGAAGGCCGTGAGTGTTCCTGAGTGGCCGAGTTACAGTTTAATTTAAATCTGCTTCAACATTTATGGCAAGACCTGAAAATGGTTGCCTAGAAATGATCAACAACCAATAGACAGAGCTTGAAACAAACATTTTGAAAATAATAAATGAGCAAATCTTGCACAATCCAGGTGTGGAAAGCTCTTAGAGATGTACCCAGAAAGGCTCACAGCTGTAATCACTGTCAAAGGTGGTTCTAACATGTATTGACTCAGGGGGGTGAATACTTATCTAATCAAGGTATATTCGTGTTCTATTTTTCATAGATTTTCTTTTTTCGCAAATGTTAGAATTTGACAACAAAATGCGGTGTGAATACTGTGTGAATACTTTCTGAAGGCTGTATGATAGCCGATTTAGAAGTTCTACTGCTCCACATAATGTCCTTAAAACAAGTCAAAATGAGGCTCAGTAGTGTGTGTGTGGCCTCCACGTGCCTGTATGACCTCCCTACAACGCATGGGCATGCTCCTGATGAGGTGGCGGATGGTCTCCTGAGGGATCTCCTCCCAGACCTGGACTAAGGCATCCGCCAACTCATGGACAGTCTGTGGTGCAACGTGGTGTTGGTGAATGGAGCGAAACATGATGTCCCAGATGCGCTCAATTGGATTCAGGTCTGGGGAAAGGGCGGGCCAGTCCATAGCATCAATGCCTTCCTCTTGCAGGAACTGCTGACACACTCCAGCCACATGAGGTCTAGCATTGTCTTGCATTAGGAGGAACCCAGGGCCAACCGCACCAGCATATGGTCTCACAAGGGGTCTGAGGATCTCATCTCGGTACCTAATGGCAGTCAGGCTACCTCTGGCGAGCACATGGAGGGCTGTGCGGCCCCCCAAAGAAATGCCACCCCACACCATGACTGACCCACCGCCAAACCGGTCATGCTGGAGGATGTTGCATCTAGCAGAACGTTCTCCACGGCGTCTCCAGACTCTGTCACATGTGCTCAGTGTGAACCTGCTTTCATCGGTGAAGAGCACAGGGCGCCAGTGGTGAATTTGCCAATCTTGGTGTTCTCTGTCAAATGCCAAACGTCCTGCACAGTGTTGGGCTGTAAGCACAACCCCCACCTGTGGACGTCGGGCCCTCATACCACCCTCATGGAGTCTGTTTCTGACCGTTTGAGCAGACACATGCACATTTGTGGCCTGCTGGAGGTCATTTTGCAGGGCTCCTCCTTGCACAAAGACGGAGGTAGCGGTCCTGCTGCTGGGTTGTTGCCCTCCTACGGCCTCCTCCACGTCTCCTGATGTACTGGCCTGTCTCCTTGTAGCGCCTCCAAGCTCTGGACACTACGCTGACAGACACAGCAAACCTTCTTGCCACAGCTCGCATTTATGTGCCATCCTGGATGAGCTGCACTACCTGAGCCACTTGTGGAGGAGACGTGCTACCACTAGAGTGCTACCACTAGAGTGAAAGCACCGCCAGCATTCAAAAGTGACCAAAACATCAGCCAGGAAGCATAGGAACTGAGAAGTGGTCTGTGGTCACCACCTGCAGAACCACTCCTTTATTGGGGGTGTCTTGCTAATTGCCTATAATTTCCACCTGTTGTCTATTCCATTTGCACAACAGCATGTGAAATGTATTGTCAATCAGTGTTGCTTCCTAAGTGGACAGTTTGATTTCACAGAAGTGTGATTGACTTAGAGTTACATTATGTTGTTTAAGTGTTCCCTTTATTTTTTTGAGCAGTATATATATATATATATATATAGTTTTTTACCAGACCTCCAGAATGGTCCCCTGATGTGGTTTAAGCATTATCGTGGACTTAGAAAAACAACTGAATTGGATGTTCTATTTTTTTTTTTAAGTGTGATTTTGAGAACGAAAACATGAAAAAAAAAACTTCGGGAACAGTCCTTCTCCCCACCTTCTTCATTTTGGTATCAGTATAATATTTTCAGATTCTGCCCGCACTTTAAATTATGCAATAAAATATTTTGAACTATTTTAACAGTGTATTTTCTTTATTGTCACAGTGAACCTATCCAAATAGGTCATGCTAATTTAAAATATGGCTTGTCATTATTAGAACGGTTCTGTTTGGAATACATGCACATTACGCGACATAGGCCAGTTCATTATCAATTACACGGTTTTTTTTTTCTTTTCTTTTTTTAAACATTAAAAAAAATTGGTGAGATCAAAAAATCATGTGCTGATGCCACCAACTGAATAAGTTGGTAGCAGGAGTGCCACCAGTGGAAAAACAGTGTAGAAACCCTGCCTTGATCCCTCTCTCGGCCTCTTCCTCCCTCACACAGACCTTTCTCTCCTTCACTCTCAATCTGCCCATCTCTGCTAACCCCTGGCTATACTCTCTATCTGAACAGAAATCATCAATAGATAGCTATTTGGCATTTCACACAAAAGGAAGGATGACACTTTATTGAAAGTCTATTTCAGAGCTCAGACAGCCATAGACTGATGTCACAGGCCAAGTACCGCAGCACAGCTCTCTCTAAACAGTAGTCCATGATGACAAGAAGTTAGACTAATAAACTCTTAAATAAGATGGCCCCATTTCAAAATATATTCATTGCACTAGCATTGCATATTTTTCACCTGAAAAAAAGCCTGCCTCGTTCCTAAAAAATATAAACATTTTGGGAAATGGGAGCTCATTAGCTGGAAGTGAACTTGATTTTTTTTTGCACTACAAAGGTTAGCAACTAGCAGATGCAAATCAATGTGAGCGAGAGATAAACAGAAAGAGGGCACAACTTCAAAGTGGCCTGGTGAGATAATGATTCCTTCTGTTGATCATGCAACAGGTCATCATAAATACCCCTTCCCATGGAGACTTACCCAGACTCTGCTGTAAGCAGCCAATTTACACACATGAAACGTACATATAGACACACACACACTGAAGCACAAACGCATGCACACACACACACACACACACCAGCAAAGCCAATCTTTTCTTCAGGAAGTAGCTACATTTAAGGGTTAAGGTTGTGAAATATCCAGAGCACCAACTTTTCAAACTTGACTGCAGGCTCCCTTGAACCTGCAGTCAGAGTCCATTTCCTTTAGTTCAAAGCCAAACTGCATCTCCTCTGAGCCAGGTGGACTAATTAAAGATGACATTAAATAAAGCTAACACCGTCTACTTGGCATCTGCCTTTTACCAAGATCCCACCCAGCCTCCCTGTTTCACCAGCCTCACCCAGGCTACCTGCCCTGTTTCTCCCAGGTTTCACACCGGGCTGACTGCTCTCACACTCCAGGCAGCCCATCGGACCAGAGAGGAAGCTCAGAGAGGGAAATGGCTGATGAAGCTCACCTGGGTCATTACACCCAATATAGTCGGATTATGACTGGTGAAGGAGAACAGCCAACCTACACTGTACTTATGCTCACACCAACATTGTGTTTACACAACTACACAGTCCATGTGGTGGAGCCGTTTTATATTAGCCACTTGGAAGGTAAACTTTTACAGACGTGAGGGGTGCACACCGTTGGCTTATGCTGCTGCTCTGGCAGGGTTTGTGAGCAGCAGCATATGGGAGATATTTTAGTCACAACACAAATCACTAAGTAGTTCAGTCTGTTGAGCAGAGCTCTTAGCTTCGATGCTCCTCAGCTCCTTGATTTGAACAATGCTGACGCTGGAGAAAGCTCTGGATACATCCCCAGACTGTACCCTTCACATCCTTCACTGTGTTCTAATGAGGTTTTAGGACAGAGGTATTAGGAATGGACTAGTTTTTCATTCATTACCATCTCTGTGAGAGCTTGGAAAGATCAACAAGGCAGAGGCCAAAATGCAAAAAAAAAATGTAGCCTGACTTCCAGCTCAGCGCATTGTGTGTATTTGTATTACTACTGTGTGTGTGTGTGTGTGTGTGTGAGATGGCACAGGAGCGGAACTCTGAAAAGCACATAGCATATCCAACACTATAAGACCCATGCAGTGCAGAAGCCTGCCAGAGAATCTCTTTCATGACCCCTCAACTTTTCTCCACAGAACCCCTTAGGAAAGATGTTATCCAGCCATTTTGGAATAAAACAAGGTTGAGATGTGTTATATGTATAAAATCTATCCCAGTGTCGAGAAATCTATGTAGAAATGTCTCCCACAGTCAAAGTATGAAAAGTACTATTCAGTCTGCCTCTAACGGATTCAAATGTTTTCTACTTAAAATAAACTACAGAGAACAAGTGACCTAAGACCCCACCAATCCACCAGTAATAAGACCAAGAATGCGGCTCGTAATGACCTCCTTCCATCTGATGCGAGTCAAACATACACTGCTCAGGCTCAGCGGGGAGCGAGAATGGCTACATGAATGTGTCTGATTGGCCATTGAGTAGGTCTGGACCTGGACTGGACTGTAGAGGCATCTGATTGGTATTAGTAAGGAGAGCGATGCCTGGTCTTGATATGAGCGTGCTGCCATTACAATGGGATGTGAAGGCCACAGGGTGCTGGACAGGGGGTCACTGTGGGGTCCTACAGCCTCATACTGACTTCTGATTAATGAACTTGGTAGCCATTACTCAGCAGGCCAACGAGACGATTGTCAATTACAAATCGAAATAGGTCAAATGGCCTATGTAAAATGATATGTTATCCTGCAAGCTATCCGTTAAGAGAATGTAGAGACTGAATGAAGTCAGTTTCCACCATGATTTCAGATAACCAGTCATTTTTCCCAAACACAACATCACATTCTACATCCATTGCTACAGTGTGTCTACTTTGAAACCCGAGTATGTGCCCCCCCAACACACACTCACACCAAAATAGCTTCCACATGTGGACCTTTGACTAGTGCTTGACCCTATTAACCCAAAACAAGGCCTACTAATGACACCTCACTCCTGGTCCCAGCTCAGCTGATTCACTGACTGATAGTCACACAATGACGGACAGACAGAGACAGCCAGACAGACGGGTCCTATCAGAGCTGGTTCCTCATCTGCTCTATGTTGACCAGGAGGAGGTCAAACAACAGATGGTGGGCAAAGGATTACTGCAAACTCTGTCACAGTAGAGTTTAAGTTAAGCACAGCTCTCCAGCACAATCACCAAGCTGATTATTGAACTATATGCAACCTAGTGTGTGCGCATGCGTCTGTGTGTAGAGAGAAAGGCAAAATCTGAAGAGCGACTTGTAAAAGAAACCCACCCAAATACAATGAAGAACTCTCATCATGTACCCTTTTATTTAGAGGACCCTAAGCATACACTCATGTTAAAAAAAAGGATCTGGGATTGGCTGACACAGAACCAGCAGAGGCTTATCACCTTTACATATGATATCAAATCCTAACCAAACACCAAATCTGATCTACCCAAGCTATGGAACCCCTTATTACACAACCGAAAGCCTGAAGATCTACCTCAGAGATTTCAGAAAAAAATCATTTGTAGCTCTTTAAGGAGATTAGGAATATTTTGATCCCCCTCAATTGGAGAGCATTATCACACAAGGAAGGAAGGGAGGCACAGGGAGGGAGACGCCTTTGAACAGGGAAAAGGGGGGAATCATGACGAGTCTGAAAATAGCCTGATAATTTGTGGTCTGACACAGAAGGCGTCTGATGTAGCGGATGGATCCACAGCTCTGAACTTACAGGAGAGAGATGCCTCTTCAGAAATACATAAATTCCAGGGTGCAGAGAGCACAGATATCCAACAGTCTCCGCTGGCTTGATCATCAGCACTAGAGGCTTGACAATAAACACACACAGGCCACCACAACAACCTGGCTTGCTGAGAATTATACCCAGGACAATCAATACAAAGGTCAGACTGAAGGATGTACAAATGAATAGCTCCCACCCAGGTATTGTGCAAGTACAAAAGGCCTCAACAATAGGTGGGTGAAAAGCTAGGAAACAACATTTTAGGAATAGAGGAGTCAATTATTACACTTTTGCAATGGTTTTGAAATCAACATTGTCATACGCCCCATCATTTTGCACTAAGGTGCTAGGTAACAGAAAAACACAGACCAAACCATTGTAACAAGGATGTATGGGAACAATAGCTATGTGTAGGAACATTTACTTTCTTTTTACTTTTGTAATAGCTGCCATGACGCAGTACTGTGGCTTTGAAATCCCAGTGGTTCTTAGCCAAGCACTGACTTCAGGGCCTTTAGCCAAGCTAAAGACCCTGAAGATCACTTACAGCTGTCTGCCTGAACACAATTCCCTGAGAAGCCCCTCTGAAATAATATTATGATTGTGGCCCTTCGGGGCCCATTTCCAATACAGAAGGACTGTGGTATATTGGTCTCTCCCTCATCATTAGAACCTACTGGAGATCACAGGTGCTGGCTGCTACAAATCTAGCAGGCCAGGCCTGATGACGGTCTCAGTGATGAGGCTGCCTGTACTGGGCCAGGGCCTTTGTGGGTGTAGAGACAGACTCTTTGTGTTTGGGCAGAAAGTCTGTCCACCGACCACTCAATTGTCTCACACCATTAAAATCAGCCACGACAGTCCATCGCCTCAGACTAATATATGCACTGGTTTCTTCTATGGCTAACCCAATGAGGCGTGCACACATGTACAGTTTAAGTCGGAAGTTTACATACACCTTCGCCAAATACATTTCAACTCAGTTTTTCACGATTCCTGACATTGAATCCTAGTAAATATTAGGATCACCAATTTATTTTAAGAATGTGAAATGTCAGAATAATAGAGAATTATTTATTTCAGCTTTTATTTCTTTCATCACATTCCCAGTGGGTCAGAAGTCTACATACATTCAATTAGTATTTGGTAGCATTGCCTTTAAATTGTTTAACTTGGGTCAAACATTTCAGGTAGCCTTCCACAAGCCTCCCACAAAAAAATTGGGTGTAACTGAGTCAGGTTTGTAGGCCTCCTTGCTCGCACACGCTTTTTCAGTTTTGTCCACACATTTTCTATAGGATTAAGGTCAGGGCTTTGTGATGGCCACTCCAATAGCTTGACTTTGTTATCCTTAAGCCATTTTGCCACAACTTTGGAAGTATGCTTGGGGTCATTGTCCATTTGGAAGACCCATTTAGGACCAAGCTTTAACCTGACTGATGTCCTGAGATGTTGCTTCAATATATCCACATAATGTCCCTGCCTAATGATGCCATCTATTTTGTGAAGTGCACCAGTCCGTCCTGCAGCAAAGCACCTCCACAACATGATGCTACCACCCCAGCGCTTCACGGTTGGGATAGTGTTCTTCGGCTCGCAAGCCTTCCACTTTTCCTCCAAACATAACGATGGTCATTATGGCCAAACAGTTCTATTTTGTCTCCTCAGACGAGGCAATTTCTCCAAAAAGTACAATCTCTGTCCCCATGTGCAGTTGCAAACCGTAGTCTGGCTTTTTAATGGCGGTCTTGGGAGCAGTGGCTTCTTCCTTGCTGAGTGGCCTTTCAGGTTACGTCGATATAGGAATCGTTTTACTGTTGATATAGATACTTTTGTACCTGTTTCCTCCAGCATCTTCACAAGATCCTTTGCTGTTGTTCTGGGATTGATTTGCACTTTTCGCACCAAAAGTACCTTCACCTCTCTCCTTCCTGAGCGGTATGATGGCTGCGTGATCCCATGGTGTTTATACTTGCATGCTATTGTTTGTACAGATGAACATGGTACCTTCAGGCGTTTGGAAATTGCTCCCAAGGATGAACCAGACTGTGGAGGTCTACAATTTTTTTCTGAGGTCTTGGCTGATTTCTTTTGATTTTCCCATGGTAGGCCTTGAAATACATCCACACCTCCAATTGACTCAAATGATGTAAATTAGCCTATCAGAAGTTTCTAAAGCCATGACATAATTTTCTAGAATTTTCCATGCACAAAGTAGATGTCCTAACCGACTTGCCAAAACTATAGTGGAGTGGTTGAAAAACATGTAAACTTCCGACTTCAACTGTACATGTACACACACACAAAAGCCATAGTTTTTAAAGACTGTTGACTGAGAAATATTGATCCTTGTTGGTAAAAGAAGGAATTGTCACAGTGAGTCACAGTAGAAGAGAAGACTTGGGTTTATTTCATTCAAAACTGTCACCTTCTGGCCTATAGACACTAACAAAATGCACACACACACATCAAACATTCTCCTTGTAGTCCAAATGCATTATTCACTGTAAAAGGTGCACAGCTTGCCCGAGTTTGAGCATTTACAATTCAAACAGGGCAGAGGCTGAGTCTGCATTGAGAGAGGCTGTGGCTCCAATCTACATACAGGACGTGCCTGACTTACCAGATGAAGACGAGGTGAGAGACCCAGAGAAGAATAGGGAGTGGAGGGAGATAGAGGAACAGGAAGCAAGAGAGAGAGAGGAAGAGGGGAGGGATAGTGAGCAAGAGAGAAGAAGGGAGAGAGAAAGAATCTTTTGCATAACTGCATAACTGAGGCTTCACATGATATGATGTCTGTCACATGATGTCCCTCGCTGACGTAGGTGGAGGGTGAGGCCTTAACAGTCACTAGGCGATTTCTCTGCTACCCTTACAAACCTGGACCCCTGGAACAAAGACACAGTCTCTGTGTGTGTCTACTGGGACATTGCAGTCTCAGCCATCAGTTCGTTGAGATGGATTTATTTTAGATGTAATAATAAAAGGTCAACTTTGAGACACAGATAAGGCCACTGTTCCTCTCAGGAGGACCAGCTTCACATTTACACAACACAGACATTCATGCCCAGGCCAACAGTCTCTCTGGGGCTCCCATAGACATTCATCAACACACACTGAATTGGACCATATGAATGGACAGATACATAAGCTGACAGAAGACCCGTGTCAAGCATCAACTCTTTAACAATTAAGATATGGAAACCCCCTCCTAATATGGAGGAACACACACAAACCTTTGGACGTCCTTCTGTCACAGGACGAGATCAGGCATTGAGCACCTGCTCACACCCCCAGCCTGTACAGATGTAAAATATTCATTTGAGCCAGTTTGTTGCAGGAAAATAATCCTAAAGCAACAGGAAATGTGAATTATTATGTGGATTATAATCAACATTTTTGAAAATCAAGTCTGAAATTTTATAATGGGAAATTAAAGTTCAGAAGCCTTTTTAAACCTCAAATACACCAAAAGTTATCCTGCAACAGGCAGATCAAATGAATATTAACATCTGTACCCCACCCTGCCCTATGGTGACACGCACATGCCAATAAACCCCACCTGTCAGAGTGACAAAGAGAACACCTCGGACAGGAGTGGAACACCTCGGACGACAGGAGTGGAACACCTCGGACGATGTCAGACCCCCCGCCTATCCTTCTCCGATATACAGACACCTCTTCTTCCAACACAACCCATAATGCCTCTACATTTAAAAGATATCACTTTCACTATTTTGTGCCTATCTGGAGTGAAAGGAAATATTTTGGACCGCTCAGCCCAGAGTGGATACCAGTGCAGGGACATTTACACATGAATCATTGCTCTGGATCCAGTCATCATAGTCAGCCTCCCTAGTAAAACACATTAGGAGACAAACAAACAGAGATTCTGATTCAAACCAGATGGCCAGATGGTGAACTGCACTGTGAAACCCATACGGGCCGGCTGAGGTTAAGTCACCGTTTATAGGTGATATTTCTCAACAAGACATGACAATGGATTCCCAATTTATAGGTCACAAAATGCTTTTTTATGGCTAAGGCATCACCCCTTTTACCTAAACAGTTTACATTTTACTCAGCATACTTGTATACAGCATTCATTATGTGTCTATTTGGCTTCAATCAGCAGACATTAGAGGCAAAAAGAGGAAGAAGAGGATTTAAGTAAATAAATAAGACCAGGCCTGCTCATTAGAATCAAACGAGAAAGAAATTACACCCCAAAAAGAGTGTTAAATGTGAGCCTTTGATCGCTGCCCTAAATGAGCAAGATCCACTCTACAGAAAGGAATGTGTGCGTGTGATGATATAGACTGAGGCTTGCTTTACAGAGAGGGGTTTAACTGAGGTAAAGCTAACCTAACTCTAAAAGTATGCAGCACAGAGCCGTGAGTCAAGAGCACGGACCCAGAGACCAGGGAACTATTAGTCTGAACATTCAGCAGTCTAGGTGTTGACAGCTTGAGGAAACACGTCACCTCTACCGTATTGAAGAAAGTCTGATGAAGATTTAGTAGAAAGGTAGAGACATTTTGTATAATAAGGTTTAAACTAGGGTAAAGCACAAATAACTGTCAATGTTTTTTACACTGTATCGTGCAGTAAAATATTGTCCGTATAATTCGGTATCTGTTTGTTATAACATTGGATTTTTACTGTATGTTCATAAGAATGGAGACCGGGATGGTTTTCCAATACTTTACTGAACAGAAAGCCAAGTTAAATCACTTGCTTTGTAGCTGAATTAGTTATCCTGAAGCATACTACTAGATTATAGGTACACTAGACCACTATGGAACATTCACAACATTGCATGTGTCTGACAGGATCCAGCCTGGTGAAATGTAAACAGAGTCCCCCTGGCTTGGCCTGCCTCTCTGTCCACTGTCCTGTGTGTGAGAAGACCACAGAGCAGAGGATTATGGAGGGGAAATGGATGTTAGTTAAAAGCTGACCTCTGACATTGATACAACAGTCTTTTGATTCGCTGGGTCAGGGTGTTCTGTTCTCTGGTGTGGGCTTTAAATGCAAGCGGTCACTTAAATAAAGTCATTATCTAGGTTTTGTCTGAGCGTCAACTGGATAAAGATGGTAAATCCCTCCCCAATGTGAGGGGAAGTTCAATAACTCTGCTACACTGAGACAGTCCAGACAAACCGTTGGTAATTTATTTACATACCAAACTATCAACCCCTCAACAGACCAGTAAAGGGTTTGCTTTTCATTGTTAGATGTTATTGCACTGTTGGAGCTAGGAACACAAGCATTTTGCTACACCCGCAAAAACATCTGCTATGTGTGTGTATCCAACCAATAACATTTGATTTGATTCTGCAGTGTCAATGACACATTTTAGGATGGGACCCTTACCTGATGTCAATTACTTGAAACGAAACACTCTATCCCTCACAAAGTGCTTCATTCTTAGAACTGTCTGGCTTATCTTAAAAAAAAAAAAAGGTCAAGGTTAGTTGAAGCTTATCTACATGAACTCAATCCAAGTTCCTCACTCAGCCTCAACTTTACAGCGATGCAGTGAGCTGGACCAAGCGAACGCTGAAGAGCAATACTAAGCTGTTCTCAGGACGTGTAGTGTGACTAAGCAGATTAATAGGACAAAACAAGGTCACTGGAGTCCAAAGCCAATTCAATTCACAAAATAGCTATTTTTCCCTCTCTCCTACTGCCTTCCTTCCTCTAGCTGTTAATCTGGCTGTGTTGTATAGGCCCTGCCTGTTGGCTCTCTGTCACCCTAATAATGGTAATGGCTATGGTCAATGTTATTCTGGGCTGGCCAGTTGTCAAGGCACCAACAGTCACCAGCAGCCACTCACACATCTCCTTGGCAATTAGTCAATTTGCAGAAATAAATGTGTTCCTACAAGAGAGAGCATCTGCGTTGCATTCAAATATGCAGTGCTATACAGAGTTGCTGGAGGAAGAGTTCGGGTTTCTTGTGCAATAATTCTCCTCTAGGAATGGAGGATTTAATAGGGTGATATTGGTAAGGCCTACTGAAGGAACCTCACATGGTGCTCATTCTGAAACTCTTAACGCTGCCTCCCATCTCCCTCTCGCTACCGCAGGCACACATGCACGTACACACACAGCCTTTTAAACATGTTACATCCAGAAACATGGTGTAGAATAGTCTTAAAAGTTTCCTGTTCTCAAGTTTCAGGTGGAAGACCATTGCCCAGTGGTGCCATTACCATCAAACGGAGATACACTGGTTACACTATTCTTGTGGGGACCTAAAATCCCCAAATGTTCCCCACAAAGATAGTAAAATTCTCCCTTGTGGGGACATTTCCCCACACCCCCATGAGGAAAAGGGCTATTTTAAGCTTAGGGGTTAGGTTTAGAGTTTGGGTTAGGGGTTAAGGTTAGGGTTATGGTCAGAATGAATGAATGGAAATTAATTTTAGGTCCCCACGAGGATAGAAGAACATAACATGCGTGTGTGTGTCAGTTTGTGAAGGAGGGACATTTCCCACATCCCCATGAGGACAAAGGCTATTTTAAGCTTAGGGGTTAGGTTGTTATGTTTAGGGTTACAATTAGGATTAGGGGTTAGTGGTTAGGTTTAGGGTTAGGCGTTAAAGGTAGGGTTATGGTAAATAGGTTAAGGGTAAATAGAATTTGGAATGGTAATTAATTTTAGGTCCCCACGAGGATAGAAGAACATAACATGTGTGTGCGTGTGCAGGTACATGTTGTTTGTGTGTGTGTGTGTGGTTGTGAAGGAGAGGATGTGCGTGTTTGTTTTGGGGTGTTCAGGATCTCTGGAAGCCGTACGTTGTCCCTTCTCTGATCACAGGAAGCTGGCAGTGCCTCAGAACTCCTATTAGAGGCAACTTCCTGACCTCTCCCTCTCCTTTCAGATGGATTGATAAGCAGAGTCCAGAAAAGCAGAGCGGCTACTCTTTCATCTGTGAAACACAGGGCTCACTAGCATCCTCTTGGCTATTAATAGACACACACACACACAAAGTATGGACACTTAAACACCTCACTATGCATAGCCAAGAGAAAAAGGCTTCTGTATGCATAGAATCTTTGGGACATCATAAAATGTTGACCGGTGATGAAGGATCTTTCTGGTCTCTATAATATCCTCTGTTTTGTTGTTGAGCTTTGACGATATCTGCTACTGCGTCACTCATGGATTCTGCTGTGTGCTTTGAGTCATTGTGAGCTGTGGATGTGATGGGGACCAAAAATAACACTTCGCCCACTCCTCAGATGATGCAGAATACGCAGTATGAAAAGCCTGAGCATGAGGGAATAGATGCAACACAGTCCGCAAGACATCTTGGGCCAGATACAAGCAAACCTACACACCAGAACATGTTCATTTTAGCTTATAAACATTCATTTATTACACCACTTCAAATATGATTTAACATTTAAACAATGTGATATACCACTGTGTTGGTTAGATTGAATTCTACCATGGTCATGCTTGCAGCTCAATACACTACTAAAGGCAACCAATATCCAGTCAGTTGGCTAACTCAATAAACCATTCCAATACATCAACACTGACTGCTGTGTCATCAAATCCATTTTATGTGACTAAACAAATTAATACTGCTCCAATGGGATTCAGTAACATGATGAAAATAGGAAATGCCATCATTTTCCATCCCAGAGGGAAACATTTAAGTGAAAGTGTTCAAATGTCTATTGTTTTGTCTTTTAGCCACCTGACTTGGGCCACTCTTCTGATTTGTTTGTTATGTTGATTAAATATACATTATATGGATATAAAAAAATAAAAAATAGAATCGACAGTGAGAAACTAACTTTCTGGCCATATTGGTGATGAAAATGCCAGGCGATAACGTCAGATACAACACTTACCTCTGCTGGTGACTCTGGGCTAGAGCTGAAATCTATCCTAATACTTTAAATAACAACTAGGTGGTGTAACAGCAAACTCATCATCCTGCGTATAGGACTCATCAGAGTTCACCAGAGCAGAGTAAGGGGACTTTAGATGAACAGAAGGTAAAAGTTAGACTGCTGAACGTGCCAATAGTCACAGGAATGTCATGGGAAGTGGAGAGGGGCTGGTAATTAGGTGAGGGGACAGAGATGGAGTTAGATACCGCCACAGCTGTATGTCTGGTGTATCTTAGCCAGTGTGTGTGACAGTGTGTCAGTGCTGGCCTTTGACCCTGGCCTAAGGGACACAGAGATAATGACTGCATCTCCTGATGTTAACGGGAAAACATGTCAAATGACATGAATGAACAGTGCAAACCCTAACAAGTGTGGGCGGGTGGAAATTGTAGGCTGTGGTACGTAGTGAAGTCAGTGTGTGACTGACGGCTGCGAGACTCCCTCTTTATTCCAGGTGACAGTTCATTAAGCCAGGATCAGCACCAGTGGAGATGCAGGCGGAATAAGTCCTCTAGACTCCAAAGCAGAGCAGAACACTGCCTTCATGGCTAGAAACTACTGGGGAAGGAGCTCTCTGGCAAATCCAGGATTTATTCACATCAAGGGGGAGAGTGCATTGATCAATTTATTCTCGTAATTTCAGAGTGGAACAAACATGTAAACAGCAACCACAAGGTTTGTATGCAAATCGAACAAAATCACAAGGACAATTGTTTTCCTACAGGAATGTAAAGTTACAATGTCAGTCAAAGTTACAAATCGATTCAGAATACCAAATGCACTTCTCCAGACATTGGGATTCACTTGCCCTCTCCCTTACATACTGTAGATAAGCTGGTCTACATCACTATCTAGTGAGTCTGACTTCATCCTCTTCTCCAGTCTCTCTCTGGGTCAAAGAGGGATTTTCTGATGCCAATCTGTCTCAGTCCAATACTCAGAGTGCTTGGCACCTGCTCAGTATGACCTCTAATAACAGTCTAGGAAAATAGATGGGGATCAGACTAAAGCAACAAGACACACAGAGATACCCCTAGTCTGGCACAAGATTACGATATGTTTTTGTTCAGGAATCAGCTGTGGAACACAGTGCCATGAGGACCATCTCTCCTGGTTGTTAAAAACATGTAATTGCAGATCACTATTAAGAAATGATAAGACAATAAAAGCTGGGTGACTGTTCCATTTTTAAACATCCATATTTGATATCTATTGCTGAAAACTAATTGCCCTTTAGGACAAAGGATATGTACTCCAGCCTTGTCTGAATGAGACATGTTCGCCTCCCTGTTGAAAAACAAAAGCGTTTCAACACTGAGACAGTAAACACAAACAACTAAGTGAAGGTAGAGAACACGACTCCTCAAAGCTTAAAACAAGATTTGGTCCCATAGAATTAGAAAACAAGGAAAGTTACCCCCAACACTGAATAAAAGTTTTTGAAGGTCCCAGAATGAAAAGCACCTACTCAAAATGCAAGTCATCACAATGCCGAGTCAACACAAAGAGAGCCTGTTTTGGCTTGTGACTTCTGGGCTCTCTGATTATGTGGGTTTTCTGGCACTGACACACTGGCCAGTCCACAACGTCAAAGTCAGGGTAAAGAGACAACTTCTGTTGTCTGCCCGGGCCAAGACTTTAATCAACAGCACTTCAATTTGACTTTATGGCTGTTTAGAGAACAAGATGCACAAGTCGATGGGTTGTAGGAATGTGAAACCTTATATACACTACCACAATTATAGTATAGTTAACATTTGCACAGCCTACACTAATGACTTCAAATATTTAATTTATGTTAGGGAGTAAACATTATTTATAATAATAATTACATGGATGGCCCTCCCGTCAGCAGGAGGGCCATCCATAAACCCTCCCTGAATGCTTGAAAAACAAAAAAAAACAAATGACCCTCCTTTAAACCCTAAATAATCATTAAAACAAAGTGGATAGCAGAAAACATGTCTACCATTTACCCTCACTTCTTGGACAGACCAAACTGTTCTTCATCCTGTAAGCATTACATGGCAACGCAGGAATTTTGATAGCGCACAGGGCTGAGGGCCAGAAGGTTGTGGGTTTGCAGACAACTGTGGACAAGAATAGGGTGGAAAGATAACATTTATAGTAAAAACATTGTATGAATCTATCATCGTATTTGCAGGTCCGGAAAAAAATTCTACATCATTTTTCACATTAGCGGGATATTATTTTAATACCACACAAATTAATGAAATTACAGGCTAGGGAATGGACAGATAGGCCTAGCTATGTGTTCATCTTACCATATTTATCCAATGGCAAATTAGTGTCTTGTTCGCCACGAAACTGTCCCTGTTGGCAAATAATTAAAAATGAGACGTCATGCAGAAACATTAAGCTTTAATTTCTGGCTACTCTTCTTCCGTGGCTTAACCCAATGAGAGGTCACAAGTGTTTCCCTAAAAGCTGTCTGGGTTTTAGGGCTGTCTCCAATTGGTCTAAATTTTAAATCATGTCTTAATCCATTTTTTTCTATTTAACTAGGCAAGTCAGTTAAGAACAAAAGTATTTTTTACAATGTCATATATAGACACACCCTATGTGTTTTAATGAAATCAACTAGATACAGTGCCTTCGAAATTTATTCACACCTCTTGACTTTTTCCACATTTTGTTACATTACAGCCTTATTCTAAAATGGACTAAATTAAAAAAACAGAAATACCATATTTACATAAGTATTCAGACCCTTTGCTATGAGACTTTCAAATTGAGCTCAGGTGCATCCTATTTCTATTGATCATCCTTGAGATGTTTCTCCAACTTGGAATCCACCTGTGGTAAATTAAATTAATTGACAAGATTTGGAAAGGCACACACCTGTATAAGGTCCCACAGTTGACAGTGCATGTCAGAGTAAAAACCATGCCATGAGGTCGAAGGAATTGTCCGTAGAATGCCGAGACTAGATTGTGTCGAGGCACAGATCTGTGAAGGGTACCAAACCATTTCTGCAGCATTGCTGTCTGCAAGAACACAGTGGCCTGGATCATTCTTAAATGGGAGAAGTTTAGAACCACCGAGACTCTTCCTAGAGCTGGCCGCCCGACCAAACTGAGCAATCGGGGGAGAAGGGCCTTGGTCAGGGAGGTGACCAAGAACCCGATGGTCACTCTGACAGAGATCCAGAGTTCCTCTGTGGAGATGGAAGAACTTTCCAGAAGCGCAAAAATCTCTGCTGCATTCCACCAATCAGGCCTTTATGGTAGAGTGGGCAGACGGATGCCACTCCTCAGTAAAAAAGGCACATGACAGCCCACTTGGAGTTAGCCAAAAGGCACCTAAAGACTCTCAGACCATGAGAAACAAGATTCTTTGGTCTGATGAAATCAAGATGAAATTCTTTGGCCTGATTGCCAAGCATCACGTCTAGAGGAAACCTGGCACCATCCCTATGGTGAAGCATGGTGGTGGCAGCATCATGCTGTGGGGTTGTTTTTCAGTGGCAGGGACTGAGAGACTAGTCGGGATCGAGGCAAAGACGAACAGAGCAAAGTATAAAGAGATCCTTGATGATAACCTGCTCCAGAGCGCTCAGGACCTCAGACTGGGGCGAAGGTTCACCCTCCAACAGGACAACGACCCTAAGCACACAGTCAAGACAAAGCAGGGGTGGCTTCGGGAGAAGTCTATGAATGTCCTTGAGTGGCCCAGCCAGAGCCCGGACATGAAACCGACCTAACATATCTGGAGAGACCAAAAAAATAGCTGTGCAGCAAAGCCCCCCCTCCAACCTGACAGAGCTTGAGAGAATCTGCAGAGAAGAATGGCAGAAACTCCCCAAATACAGGTGTGCCGAGCTTGTAGCGTCATACCCAAGAAGACTCGAAGCTGTAATTGCTGCCAAAGGTGCTTCAACAAAGTACTGAATAAAGGGTTTGAATACTTATGTAAATGTGATATTTCTGGGTTTTATTTTTAATAAATTAGCAAAAATTCCTAAACACCTGTTTATTCTTTGTCATTATGGGGTGTAGATAATTAAAAAATATGTTCGAGAATAAGGCTTAACCTAACAAATTGTGGAAAAAGTCAACGCACTGTATGCATTGAGCATGTCTGATGCTTTAAGCTCACTGTTCGATGAAATAACACTCAAATGACTCAAGAGGGAGCCAGAGCTCAAGATCATAAAAAAAAAAACCTGACCCGACTATCCACATGCTCCTACTGGTTTTAGCAGATTCTGCCTTACTCTCCCGAAGTTGCCAGTAATAGGCTACATGAGGAGTCAGAAAACTTTCATGTGTAATGCCAATTTATCTTACCATTTCTACCGATCTGCGTGCCAGTTATGGTTTTCATATGTACAGTTGTAGAACGGTTTAATTTCATTATTATAATAAATTCTTCGTATCTCAAAATCACTGTCACGTGGTTAATCAAAATTCTATCTAAATGAAAATGATGCAAACCTAAAAAAGTAACTTCTATTGCCAACTATGTAAAAATAGCCTATAAAGCTAACAAATAAAAACATTCCAGCCTGCAGGTAGAAAATATATGTATTTTTATCAGGATATCACATTGGCTATGCACGGCCTGTCTGCAACGAACTTGACACACTATCAGGTTGGGTCTGGCCTGAAGCTTCTTGCAACACTGTACAACATATTTTGGGCCCCCAGAGTTACCCGAGCCAGTGAGCTTGGGACAGATACAGCTGTAGGCCATTTGCGCAAGGGATAAGAAGTAATCAGGTAGGTCTATTTTATGACATTTCCACTGGGTCACAACACAGTCATCAGATTACCATATTGCAAAAAAGAATACAAACACATCCGTCATGTAATCATTAGCTTCAATGATGACACCCTTGTAACAGAAAACACACATACACGGATTTCATCTCCCTGAAGGGGAGATCTGTTACAGAGGTGTCATAGATAGCAGCATCATTACTACTTGGATCTCATCCAGACTCAAGATATAATTTCCCCTCTCCAGGTAGACAAACACAGAAAGGCCGTAAAGAGCAGCGCTTACAACACAATATTTCAATATGACTGGGGATCAAAGGAGAGGGCTGGATAGGAGAGACACTGAACTAATAAAACAGGCTCTTATCTGGGGAGGGGTCCTTCCACAATGACCTCTGTCACATGGGGTGACTTTTAGATGCAGCTAACCCTGGCTCATCTCAACTTTTAACATGCCACTCCATTGGAATTCACGAGCCGTCCGATTGGCCCTCGGTGTCTCAGCGGGCTACCACATGCTTCCCCGTTTCCGTGACCACCATATCTAATGGAACGTTTAATAAAAAAAATGTTTAAAGCATTACAGCCAATCAAAGACAGCTTCTCCCTCTTGAGCCCATAGAGAAGCTTTCAGAGAAGCAACTGATCTTGACCCAGCCTTTGATGCAGAGAGAGAGAGAGAGAGAGGAGTAAGAGAGCTAGAAAGGGAGGGGAAAAAGAGGGAGGATAGGCTCCCAACCCTGTCAGAGGATTTGTAAAGGTCAAACTATGATTCATTTCAGGGTTAAAGAGTTCTCTGGGTTTGAATTATTGCTGAGCAAAAACCCTCCGGCGCTGTCAAAACACAGGCGTTTAAAATTGGATCCTCTTAAAACGACAAAGACAAAACATTCAATTTACACAATAAAAAGCCGCCACAACATCTCATTTGCCTCTTGACCTAAATGAGTGTTACCACGCGGCACAGATGTTGCTGCTTACCACTTTAAAGGACACGGGGAGTGGAGGAGATAGGGATTTGGTCCAATAATTACCAGTAAACCTCTTCAGGGCTTTCACTGGAGGTTGGCATCCATCTCCATGCCAATACTGACACTACAGAAAAGAGAGGAACCATGGTAAATTCAACAGGCCTATTGTGTTTGTGTAGTGGTGGCCACCAGGGTCTCTCCCCCCCCCGCCTTAGTGCTGTGGCCTCTTCAGAACTAAAACAAGAGGGTCCTTTTTAAAGGGACATTCATATGCCAAACCAGGCTGACAGTTTTATTTGACTGGGCTGCTTGTTAACATGATGAATAGCAAGGTGGGTCTGTGTTATGCAGATCAGATCGGGTTACTGTGAGGACAAACGTCAGTGGGCTTTTAGGGCGCTCACTGAGGCCGGGTTAAAACTCAAATACCCTCCATATCCCTTCTCCTCTGATTTTACTTCAACTTGGGTTTCAGCTTAGGTCAGTGGTGCATACAAGAGCAGGCTTTTTCCAAATACCACGACTAACCTATTGTACTACGTGAATTAAGATACTGGCAAGAAGAAATGACTGCAAATGGGAAGACTTTGCAGGAGTTACAGTAAAATTACTATAACCTGCCCTAGTATTAACTACTGGTCCCCTCCTGTCTCAGCCTCCAGTATTTATGCTGCAGTAGTTTATGTGTCGGGGGGCTGGGGTCAGTTTGTTATATCTGGAGTACTTCTTCTGTCCTATTCGGTGTCCTGTGTGAATCTAAGTGTGCGTTCTCTAATTCTCTCCTTCTCTCTTTCTTTCTCTCTCTCGGAGGACCTGAGCCCTAGGACCATGCCCCAGGACTACCTGACATGATGACTCCTTGCTGTCCCCAGTCCACCTGGCCATGCTGCTGTTCCAGTTTCAACTGACCTGAGCCCTAGGACCATGCCCCAGGACTACCTGACATGATGACTCCTTGCTGTCCCCAGTCCACCTGGCCATGCTGCTGCTCCAGTTTCAACTTCCACCTGACTGTGCTGCTGCTCCAGTTTCAACTGTTCTGCCTTATTATTATTCGACCATGCTGGTCATTTATGAACATTTGAACATCTTGGCCATGTTCTGTTATAATCTCCACCCGGCACAGCCAGAAGAGGACTGGCCAACCCACATAGCCTGGTTCCTCTCTAGGTTTCTTCCTAGGTATTGGCCTTTCTAGGGAGTTTTTCATAGCCACCGTGCTTCTACACCTGCATTGCTTGCTGTTTGGGGTTTCTGTACAGCACTTTGAGATATCAGCTGATGTACGAAGGGCTATATAAATAAATTTGATTTGGTAAGGTGTTAACATTCAAGCACCATTATCATTGGCAGTGGTGCGCCAACATGCCTTGGCAGTGCGTTAGGGGAGTTATCGAACACAGCTTTAAAAACACACCAGTGGAGAGTTAAGTGGGTCATACGATCAGGCTGATCAGATATCTGCTCTCACACAGTGCTCATGTTAATAAGCTCTGTAATGAGTCTCATTAGCACAAAGAAAATCAATCAAGCCAACGGCTAGCATTAATAATTCAAAGGAGCGCGTTGTGCAAGTTAAATCCACTCCCGTCTTCCCCTATCCTAACCTCCCCTGCCTAGAACTGCCAACTCTGGTTACACAGCTACACTGGCTCTCTGACACACTTGCAGTAGGGTTAGTAATGTGTAGCTACTCTTCATCAGAATATATTGGCATTATTGAAATGGACAGATTGAATTGTTCTGAAGCCAGAGGCAAATCAAACTAATCCCCTGAATCAATACAACTAGGCATACAGCAGTCTATTCATCCTGTAGTCTATTCATCCTGTAGTCTATTTAGAAGACAGTAGCTCACAGTAACGCATAACATATTCCCGTTTGCATACATTGCTTTTCTGAGAACAAAATCATGTTATACTAAAGTGACAAATTCTTATTGGAGTTTTCCTTTAGTCTATCTTTTTCAGAAGCCAGACTGAGTGTGATTGGATGAAAGCTCAACAGTGGTCGGTGAAGAATCTGGTCAGTAGTAGACCTGAGTCATTTAAAATGGATGGCACTTGACTGGGCCTTCAATAGGACCTGAATGGGACCAGCCAACACAATAAAACCACTGCGGAAGAGTAGGCATAAAACCCCTAGACACCAGCTTAGCGGAAGCTTCTTTATAGCACAGAATAAGGAAAGAAGAAAAAAAACTGCTGCAAACTCTTCCTGAAATCTCAAGCTCCATGAACATTTAGAAAAGCATCAATATTTTGGAGAATTCTGGAGATACACATGTTAAAGTGTAGGGAATGGTAGGGGGATGTGGATCTCAGCACTTACTTAGCCCAGTCCCTTTTACTGTTAGTTATTCATTTCTGAGAGTTCAACACAGTTCTTTAAATGGCCTGGCTTTCCCAACCTCACACAGTGCATGTCATCAAAGAGGGTGCTCTTGTGCAACTATGTCTGACATCAGCAACAGTGGCTGTTTAAAGGCTGTTTATTTTTTATTTTTTAAAAGCTCAGTCCCAATCCCAACCCATATACACCATGAGCATCATCAATCATTTCCCAGGGAGACAATTCAAGGTCTGATTTTGGCAGTCTTGCAGGTCCCTGTGTTGACTTAGTAGTTTTGGCAGTCTTAGTTAATAAACAGCAGGGTTATATAGTAGCCTAGCTACAGTACTGTCTATACTATGTACGCACCTGCCTTCTCCGATTACCTAATCTCCAACACTGAGGTCAGCTAAAGTCCACATTCAAAATAAAACACCCATATCTACATCAATCGGCATGAAAACATACTTTGCTGAGAACCAGGGAGGAAGAGACTTGGAGTGTTTTCTTTTAGAAAGGATCAAAGGAGTTCAGTGATGTTTGTAGCCATAAAGTTCCCTCGAACTGTTCTAGCTTCTGCACACAAAGCAGAGTTTTCAAGGCCGCCTGTAAGAAATGTCTGCCGTTGGGTTGGTTTGTCGGGAAAAGGTTTACTTTTATTGTGGCACTGCAAACACAGGCAATTAAAGGCACATTCCAGAGGTTGGCTGTTGCCCTGTAATAGTTTACAGAATGGAGGCCTGATGAGCCTCTGCCTAGACTGGCAGCCCCTCCTCTCTCATTGTAGACCCTCTTTTACAGACAGACCAGGCTTGGCCTTCATTAGGGCTGCTTACATTGCTGATAGAGAGGACGTGTCACAGAGGGATGTCTACTTTTTTTTTGAAGAAATGAAACCATCATTTAGAGGTAAAAGTTATTGCTTTCAATAATCGATGAGTGCCCCGATTTAACACTGAATAGAGCTTTTGCTTGTCACACCCAGTTTAACTAATAACTCTTGTAATAAAGTTTGCACACACACAGTTCAACTATTTTAAACAGTTCTGGAAAATGTATGTTAATATATAGCCTCATAGTAAATCATACCTAAACACAATACTGTTTATAAGTGCTGCATATGAAAGTCTACCCAACGCTCATTCCTTTCACTCTAAAACAAATACAAGCGGAGAGTGTGTGTAGAATGACTGCTTCAAATATCCCATACTGCATGAATGGCTTTCTTAAAGTCAACTTATGTTAGGGCACACAGATCATGAACAATGCCTTGCTGACTCTGATATGCATGGCTGAGTCCATTAAAACCTTAACACATGAGGGCTTCAGTAACTCACAGGTGTCCTCCAGACCAGTGCTCTAGCAGAGAAGGAAGTGTCCAATGCCTCAAACTGGAATAGAGATATGGTCTATACTATTCAAGAGCAGTATGTATTCAGAGTTTCCTCAGGATGTTTTGTCAAACAAGGAGCCAGCACTATTCCACCTTACCAACTACCACCACTGAATCTTTTAACTGATACTAACTGAAGTTTTTGGCAGGGAGGGAGTAGAGAGATGCCCTGTAAAAGTAAGGGTAAGTGTATAAATAGAGAAGGAGAGAGAGGGTCCCTACCTCCATTGGTGCAGAATGAAGCCCGGTCACTGGTCTCCACACACGTTACACAGCTGTTCACTCTCTGATTCAGCAAGGGTGTTCAGCTAGTGACAGGGAGAAGAACCAATATATGATACCTCCTTGTATAACGCATCTCTTCATCAAACACATACAATATGCTGTCTCTCACATGACAACAATTCACATTGGGACAGAGTAGGTTTACAGATTATCTCTAAAGGCATCGAGATTTTGAGACATTACAATGACACAAATCCGGGTGCATTAGGTCCTACTCCCTTTGAGTATATGACCTGGGCTAAATTCCCCCAAAGTACCACTGATACAAAGAAAATATGTTGGAAAAAATATAGTTCTGTGCCTCAGTCTAACAGTTCATAAAAACAGAAGTCTCTATGAAAGGTTTGACAAAGTATGCGTATTGGCGTAGAATAAAAACCAACTATTCATCAGCGGGCCAATTAATGTGACTTAATTCGTCTTTGATTTGTACTGGTGGATGCGTTATCTTTCCCGAGCAGATGTAACTTCCCCACGGAAACGGTACAAAGAGGAATGCACTGCTTTGCCGATTGAGAAACAAACTCCACAGACTGCATTTACACAGCACAGTGTTTGTGGAAACTGGTAACCACACTGATGCCGTTGTCATGCGACCATCGTTTATTATATTTCTGCAAAAACGTGGGATCCTATGAAAAACGACAACTTGCATCACTCACCGTTCTACTGGATTCTCTCTTCTTGGAGCTGCGAGTGAACATACCAGTCTTGTTCCAGGACGGTGGGATGAGAACTGAGACCAATAAAGCAAAAGGTACACTTGAAGAGTGTCCGCGCACGTTCGTAAACAAATCGTGGCGCTCGACTTTCCTCAAACAGAGAGCCCTGCCCTCGCGTTTCATTCATCAATGAAGAAGCGCGGTTTCCGGATACTCCAGCTCTACTTTATTGCCTCCAATAGAAGCAGCAAATTCCGCAGAATATATTAATCTTGACAGCTAAATATTGCAAGTAACACTTTACACTGTCGTTATTAATTACATTTCTAAAAGTAAAGTGTTAACCATACTCACTCCGTTCATTAGGCTACATAGAATAAAAATGTAATTGACATTACAAGTGAATTGTCAGAGTATTTTTCCATCATATAGGCCTACTGTATGAAATAAACTAAAAAGTTGTAAAACTTTGCCTTTGAATCGTTCATGAGTTTTCCTATGCTAATGTTTTACCATCAGACTGTAACCAAGCCAACCCAAGAAACTCCCCTTCTCAAACACAGAACTGAGGACTCACTTCACTGTATTCTCTCCAAGTCACATTTGGTCAGAAATGATACATTTTACCCCCATTTGTTTGATGAAGTGTCAAACTTTTCCCCCCCACTCTGGAATTTCCCATTTCAATTTCCTGTGAGGTATAGCAGGCAGAGTTGGCTCTCCAACAAGTGCTTGCCATTTACCACCAGAGAAAAGCTTTGCCGCATCACCAAGACACAGGCAGACAGACTCAATGCACTCGAGAGAGCTTTTCCTCTCAAAGGAGTATTCTTCACAGAGAGCAGAGCCATGTTAAGAATATCACTGCAATAATCTCCATGCTCAGGGCTCTATTCACTTTACTGGGCAATTGTATATATATATATTTTGTTATTCAAAGGATGGTATTACTGCCTAATATATTATACAACTCCTTGAATTCCCTCTTGGCTTTTCTCTATCTTCAACATGCTCATGTACCACTCAATTCACTACATTTCTATGTGCTTACCATGCTTCACTTCCCACAATGTTCAGACATCTGTCTTCAACACTTTTGATTCTGGAACAAGGTTACACTACTCTGAAGAAGCAGCACTGAGGCACAGATGATAAAATAAAGATAGTCAGCGCTGTCTACTGTTTGTAGGTGAGAGCTTTGATCTTCAGACTTCCTCACTCCTGTGGACTAAAACATCCACAATGTTCCACATCAGCAGGCTCTATACAGACACAGAGAGAGATATACGCACGCTCGCGCGCTCACACACACACAGTTTGTGTATGTACAGCAATGATGGTGATGGTGGTGGGGGCTGTTCTACGAGGTGTTTTATCTGCCGCTGGGTTTACGATAATCCTGATGTTATCTAAAAACAGGATGAGGATCATCATGGCCGAGGTGTCTAATATTTATTTTTCCCAGGGCATGCCATGATTTTTTACCTCACAATTTTCAGTGTTCAGAAATAAAATGTCCTTAGGATAAAGGACACATGTGTTGGGAATGTACAGTAGAGCCCCAGGACCTATAAGGACCGAGGTCACTGTTTAATCTGTGTGGGAAGATCTGGGAATATGTCTGATTTGAGCACACACAGGCACAGACGTAGACAGACACAGATGCAAGCACAGGTACAGATACAGATACAGACCCCCCCCCCCCCCCACACACACACACACACTTGATTCTACACAATGGTTAGATGTAAAACATGGAATAGAATAGAAATTGATTCTAAATATTCACTCCAGTACAAGATGATGATGTGAAACCATGTAATCTATACATAATACACACAAAACACATATTCCACATTGACAGGAGACTCCAACCACTCCCAGCATTAAATGTGCTCTAAAAAATATGAACATGCAGTCTGCACAGCTCCACGAGGTTAGATTAAGGAAACAGCTGAACTTGCTCTACTGCATAATTCAGAGGTAACTCTCCCTGCACTGCTGCAGGGGGAAATGTCAAAGCTTTCCAATGGAATACTGCATACTAAGGTGGTTTTAGTAGCAAACCCACAAAGGGGTTTTCTGTCTGTTACCACTTAGTTAGCATGGCACAGGGCTCTGGTTGGTGATACAGGGTGCAGTGACGCTGAACTCGCCCGAAGGGGAGGAGTCAACAGTTCAGGTGGGACACTGCGGCTGCTCTGACCCTAGGCTAAACACTTTACCTGGATAATTATATTAACCCACCTATTGAGCAGTCTGTTCCAGATTGAGTATTGCCAGAGGATATGAGTGAGCATGTGAAGAGCGGTTGTGTATGAATTGCTGATAAGGTTAGATTGAGTTCAAGTCATAGCACCTCATATAAGTACTCATGAAAACAAGTTAATTACCCAGTTTACCTTGTAGGTGTCAGAGTAGTTGTTCGATCTTCTCCTTTTGACAGTGATAATTGAAGTTGGAGCTGTGAATGACAGTGTGATCCTAGCACCTGGGCTCCGTAGACTTACAGGTGTTTGCTGGGTCTTGTTAAAACAGAACATGCCTATGTGAGGAAGGATCCAAATCAAATCAAATCAAATCAAATTTTATTTGTCACATACACATGGTTAGCAGATGTTAATGCGAGTGTAGTGAAATGCTTGTGCTTCTAGTTCCGACAATGCAGTAATAACCAACAAGTAATCTAGCTAACAATTCCAAAACTACTTCCTTATAGACACAAGTGTAAGGGGATAAAGAATATGTACATAAAGATATATGAATGAGTGATGGTACAGAGCGGCATAGGCAAGATACAGTGGATGGTATTGAGTGCAGTATATACATATGAGTGCAGTATATACATATGAGTGCAGTATATACATATGAGTGCAGTATATACATATGAGTGCAGTATATACATATGAGTATATACATATGAGTGCAGTATATACATATGAGTGCAGTATATACATATGAGTATATACATATGAGTGCATGGAGATGGTAAACAGTAACCATACTAGGTGAGTTGGAGGGCGCGCAAGCACACACACACATTCTACTGGCAGAGATGTCGTTCTAAGTAACATAGCTACACATGCTTTTAAAACAATCAATAAAATGCTCATAACCATTACAGGTAAAGTCATCTATTTTTCTGGCATCATGTTAGTGCTGAACCAATGACCATAACATATTACAGAGGACCTACCTCCTACATTGGAAAACATGAGATTGAATGGGCTGTTTAATTTAACCTGAGGTCTGGGGGAATGTCCATACATCTGGTCAATGTGGGCTGCTACAGTACATTGGATGTTATCTCTCTGAGGATTGATACTCTGCCAAAGACCAGTGGTTTTGTTTAGATAATGACATGGTCATGGTCATGGTCATGGTCATGGTCATGGTCATGGTCCTTGTATGTTAGATCCACAACATACCCACAGAAGTGCTACATCACAAACTGTCTGGACACTAAAACGTTGGTTTCAGACCAACCTTATTACATTGAATGCAATATCTACTGTAGGCTACTGTCGTGTCTTTGGCATCATTAAATGTGAAGACTGTTATTTTATTAAATCAATTCTCTGTAATTATTTTTATGTGATTAAACTAATCATGTGAATGTAATTAACTAGGAAGTCGGGGCACCAAGGAAAATCTTCAGATTACAAAGTTATAATCTTTCAAATATAACTCTTAAGATATTTTAATATCTGATCAATTAGTCTTCTAATTATTCTTTATCTCACTTTAGTCTCATTCCAAACGTTTTTGGTTATCTGTACGAACCCAGCCTTTACTATGAATCATCCATACACCAATTGGATTAATAATTTATTTACTAACTAACTAAATAATCACAGAAATGCATAAACAAACAACACAGTAGATATGGTTACAAGGAAATGATAGGGGATGTTCCCTAGTGGGCTAAGCCGATATGATGGCTTGGTGGAAAAAGGGAAGTGGGTGTGGACTGAAAACATGCGGGAAAGACAAATGGAATCACTATACAGTTGATAATTATATTAATTGAAATGCTAATCCTTTGCACATGAACGCTCACTCATTCAGGTATAATTGCAATTAATATATATTTACGCCCAGTGTGTCGTCGTGATTTCTGTTGGAATCCGGTCCTTCTGCAGAGAGTCAGTTCATCAGCATCTCTCTCTGCTTCCCTGAAGATCAAAGTATTTTGTGGTTAGAATGGATACTTCAGAGTACCATTCAGAAAAGTTCTCATAGAATAGATGTTTCGGCGGTTGTCTGTCTTCGCATCCCAGGTTGACATAATTTCTAGCTGCAGACTAGTAATTAGTATCTAAGATTTGCTCTTATTCTGTTGGGATTGATAGTCTCAGAATTTAACTATTTCCACCCGTGTAGCCAATACTCCACGTGGTATGGTTAGGAATTCAACAACCATTGCACCCTTAGCTTATGCTGGGGTTTTTGTGGTCTGAAGAAGATTTCCTCAGGAGGGGTTTTTATTCGTAACAATAGGAAAGTGCGGTTCATGTCGCCAGATCATGTCTGTGCTCACAGAGGCGGGCCAATGACTTAGTTAAACTTTAAAGGGAATATAATTCTCTCTAAAGGTTTAACATCACATTATATCATTTCACAAATAGTTTCATCTTTACTCATTCATTTTATACAATAATTAGATGCATGATTTTGAAATGTACACATTCAGAGATATAGTTATGTGTGTTTCCTGTCCTCTGAGGTCACCAAATGAAACACACTCATCATACCCATCCCTTAAGTGTCCACGGACCATTCCCACAAGTGGATATTTTGTTTCAAATTCCCATTTTGGGGATTTAGGAGTTTGCCATGTGAAATCCTTTGTTCTCTCTGTGTCTCTCTTTCTGCATGGCCAGGAGGAGAGAGTCTCCGCCAGGAATTCATGGCCTGAGATAACGGAACCTGGGTGTATGAGAGAGTGAGAGAGAGGGGGGATGCCACGATCTACACCCAGAAAGGGCCACGTCATGACACTACCTACCAAGAATAATTTCCCTGTGAGCATGACATCTGTCATGTCATTTCCAGGAATAGCTCTGTAGAAACACAAGGTATTCATTCTGGCATGGCACTGTCAGATCCTTCTGCTTGGTAGAATGATGACTTTCTCTCTCCCTCTTTCTCTCCTCACTTCTATGCTACTGTAGACACTCTCTTGCGTTTAATAGAGCCCCCTGGATCTGTTGACAACTAACAGCTAAAAGAATCCGCAAGCTCCCTACAATACACCTGAGATTTGGTATATTGTAGGCTTGCACAAACTAGCTGGAGCCTCAGCACACAACTTATTTGAATGTGTTTTCATAGCATTGGCTTTGTATTCCCAAGTCCCTTTCATGTATGGTTCGTAAGCTACAGTATGACAGACAGTCAACAGTACATGATCACAGTACTGCACATCTTAGAAAAAACGACCAACCAGTAATTACACCTGGAGGACCAGGTGACTGTCTAGAGCAGACCCTCATAGACAAACAAAGATGGGGGGAGGGTTCACAGAAACATATGCACAGCGTAAATCTGTTCTTTATGGTATGGTCGGGAAAGTGCAATAATGTTAAAGTGATCATCATGAAAGCAATGAGCGCTTTATGGCAGAGGCATGTCTTCTCTCTTGTCTATTCATAGCAGGATCATAGCTATTATTACCTTTATTATTATGTTTTATTATTATTTATTATTATGTGTTATTACCTTTCTATTATTTCTCTATTTTCTTTCTGTCTGCATTGTTAGGAAGGACCATGAGTAAACATTTCACCGTTGGTCTACACCTATTGTTCACTAAGCATGTGACAAATAACATATGATTTGATATTAGACTTCATAGTGTGATACATCAAGGTTTGTGTATGAAAATGATGTATTAGCATACAGTGAGGGAAAAAAGTATTTGATCCCCTGCTGATTTTGTACGTTTGCCCACTGACAAAGAAATGATCTGTAACGGCTTTCCTCCTCCTCTTCTGAGGAGGAGTAGTAGGAAGGATCGGAGGACCAAAATGCAGCGTGGTATGTATCCATAATGTAATTTAATGAGAATGTATACAGAATACAAAAAGAACAAGAGAAACAAAATGAAAACTGAAACAGTCCTGAATGATGCAAACACTGAAACGGAAAAATAATCACCCACACCACACAGGTGGGAAAAGGCTACCTAAGTATGATCCTCAATCAGAGACAACTAATGACACCTGCCTCTGATTGAGAACCATACCAGGCCAAACACAAAAACACCACATAGAAAAAATAACATAGACAACCCACCCAACTCACGCCCTGACCATACTAAAACAAAGACATAACAAAAGAACTAAAGTCAGAACGTGACATGATCAGTCTATTATTTTAATGGTAGGTTTATTTGAACAGTGAGAGACAGAATGACAACAAAAAAATCGAGAAAAACGCATGTCAAAAATGTTATAAATTGATTTGCATTTTAATGAGGGAAATAAGTATTTGACCCCCTCTCAATCAGAAAAATTTCTGTCTCCCAGGTGTCTTTTATACAGGTAACAAGCTGAGATTAGGAGCACACTCTTAAAGGGAGTGCTCCTAATCTCAGCTTGTTACCTGTATAAAAGACACCTGTCCACACGAGCAATCAACCAATCAGATTCCAAACTCTCCACCATGGCCAAGACCAAAGTGCTCTCCAAGGATGTCAGGGACAAGATTGTAGAACTACACAAGCCTGGAATGGACTACAAGACCTTCGCCAAGCAGCTTGGTGAGAAGGTGACAACAGTTGGTGCGATTATTCGCAAATGGAAGAAACACAAAAGAACTGTCAATCTCCCTTGGCCTGGGGCTCCATACAAGATCTCACCTCATGGAGTTGCAATGATCATGAGAACGGTGAGCAATCAGCCCAGAACTACACGGGGGGATCTTGTCAATGATCTCAAGGCAGCTGGGACCATAGTCACCAAGAAAACAATTGGTAACACACTACGCCGTGAAGGACTGAAATCCTGCAGTGCACGCAAGGTCCCCCTGCTCACGAAAGCACCAACCAATACATGCCCGTCTGAAGTTTGCCAATGAACATCTGAATGATTCAGAGGACAACTGGGTGAAAGTGTTTTGGTCAGATGAGAGTAAAATGGAGCTCTTTGGCAAAAACTTGCTGTGTTTGGAGGAGGAGGAATGCTGCCTATGACCCAAAGAACACCATCCCCACTGTCAAACATGGAGGTGGAAACATTACGCTTTGGGGGTGATTTTCTTCTAAGGGGACAGGACAACTTTACCGCATCAAAGGAACGATGGACGGGGCCATGTACCGTCAAATCTTGGGTGAGAACCTCCTTCCCTCAGCCAGGGCATTGAAAATGTGTCGTGGATGGGTATTCCAGCATGACAATGACCCAAAACACACGGCCATGGCAACAAAGGAGTGGCTCAAGAAGAAGCACATTAAGGTCCTGGAGTGGTTTAGCTAGTCTCCAGACCTTAATCCCATAGAAAATCTGTGGAGGGAGCTGAAGGTTCGAGTTGCCTAACGTCAGCCTCGAAAACTTAATGACTTGGAGAAGATCTGCAAAGAGGAGTGGGACAAAATCCCTCCTGAGATGTGTGCAAACCTGGTGGCCAACTACAAGAAACGTCTGACCTCTGTGATTGCCACCAAGGGTTTTGCCACCAAGTACAAAGTCAGTTTTGCAGAGGGGTCAAATACTTATTTCCCTTGTGCCTTTGTGCCAAAGCCGTGCAGGGCTGGCTCTCCCATTTGCAAGGGCACCTGACTAATGTACCATCCTACTGCTCCCTGCTGGTGACTGTGTGTACTGCTTTAGACCAGGTAATTAGACCAGCCTAAACAGCCATTACAAGAACTAAAGCACATGTAGGAACATAGCACTTACTACACTGCTCCATAAACACTCAGCCACTGAACTAGCTTGGATAGTGACACCACAGAGCATAGGAAAAACAACGCTGAAGGATGCAGAGACTGTAATACAGCTAAGAGTGTAAGAGAGAAAGTACATACAAAGTGTGTACACATTCATACACATACCCAAAACTGACAGTCTTCTTCTGCCTCATTAGACAAAGAAGAGCCAGTCCGTAACACTGCCATAATATGAGAGAGAAAACACTGCAAGAAACACAAAGCAGCTACAGTACACTGGACTGAATATGATGCTACATATTTCTAAGGCACATTTTTATGTTCTAGTGCCCTCAATCTCAACTCTGGGCCCCGAAGCCAGTTCCACTGCGTTTTTTCATTGTTCCCCTCTAATCAGGGACTGATTTAAACCTGGGACACCAGGTGTGTGCAATTAGTTATCAGGTAGAACAGAAAACCAGCAGGCTCCGGACCTCGTAGGGTAAGAGTTGAATAACCCTGTTCTAGTGTATGGTGAAGGGATGTGGATAGATACACAGTAAATACAGTACACTGTGTGGTGTTTGTTGGAGAGAAAAAAACACAATTCTTAAAGGATCTTACAATGTAAAAATAAATGTTGAGTATATCGTATAATAAATAAGTCATTTACCATGTTATGTACAGTACTTACACCTGTTCTATTGACATATTTACACATTGGAGGGAATAGGGGTCATTTGGAGGATGGAACCCTCGTTACTTTAGCACCACTGAGAGGTTGGATATCTTGGCTTGAAGAGCAGCTGAAGAGAGCTGCGAAGAGAGGGAGGGATGCCAATACAGAGGGATGCCAAAACCACACACATTTAGGAAAAAAGTGCTATCTAGAACCAAGGGTTCTTAGGCTGTCCCCATAGGATAACCTTTTGAAGAACCCTATTTGTTTCCAGGTAGAACCCTTTTGGTTCCAGGTAGAACCATTTTGGGTTCCATGTAGAACCCTTTCCACAGAGGGAGCCAAAAGTGTTATTACCTGGAACCAAGAAGGGTTTTACCTGTAGCCCAAAAGGGTTCTCCTATGGGGTGAGCCGGTAAAAACCTTTTGGAAACCTTTTTTCTAAGAGTGTACTATGGATACAAACATAATACAGGTGACATGTTTCATGTTTTGGAGGGAAATAGTGGTAAATAGTGATAAAACATTATCTATTTCTAAAGAATAGTCAGTAATATACACACGGTTAAATGGTCAATTTAGGCCACTGTGATGAGCAGGACAGAGCCAGAAGACGGAGTGCATTTCCCACAGTAACCCCGACGCATTACTGTCACTCTGCTTCCATCCTGTGGACAAACAAGGAACAATGTTTACACTCCTATAATAAACAGGATACAGCAAAGTTTAGTAACAGTAACACAAATCATGATGTATCAACTCATCTACCATACCATCTCTTTTATAACTGGCCATGAGAAGAAAAAAACCCTGTTGAAGGTGGTTTTAGGCTCTGGCCTTTTGTGAGATTCTCTGTGACAACGTTATAAAGGTATTAAACCAAACTGTAAAATGGGGCCGCTGAATGAATTACATATACACTACCGGTCCAAAGTTTAAGAACACCTACTCATTCAAGGGTTTTTCTTAATTTTGACTATTTTCTACATTGTACAATAATAGTGAAGACATCAAAACTATGAAATAACACATATGGAATCATGTAGCAACCAAAAAAGTGTTAAACAAATCAAAATATATTTTATATTAGACATTCTTCGAATAGCCACGCTTTGCCTTGATGACAGCTTTGCACAAGCTTGGCATTCGCTCAACCAGCTTCACCTGGAATGCTTTTCCAACAGTCTTGAAGGAGTTCCCACATTTGCTGAGCACTTGTTGGCTGCTTTTCCTTCACTCTGCGGTCCGACTCATCTCAAACCATCTCAATTGGGTTGAGGATGGGTGATTGTGGAGGCCAGGTCATCGGTCATCTGATGCAACACTACATCACTCTCCTTCTTGGTAAAATAGCTCTTACACAGCCTGTAGGTGTGTTGGGTCATTGTCCTGTTGAAAAACAAATGATAGTTCAAACTAAGCTCAAACCAGATGGGATGGTGTATCACTGCAGAATGCTGTGGTAGCCATGCTGGTTAAGTGTACCTTGAATTCTAAATAAATCACAGACAGTGTCACCAGCAAAGCACCCCACACCATCACATCTCCTCCATGCTTTACGGTGGGAAATACATATGGGGAGATCATCCGTTCACCCACACCACGTCTCACAAAGACACGGCGGTTGGAACCAAAAATCTCCAATTTGGACTCCAGACCAAAGGACAAATTTCCACCGGTCTAATGTCCATTGTTCATGTTTCTTGGCCCAAGCAAGTCTCTTCTTCTTATTGGTGTCCTTTAGTAGTGGTTTCTTTGCATCAATCGACCATGAAGTCCTGATTCACACAGTCTCCTCTGAACAGTTGATGTTGAGATGTCACGCCCTGACCTTAGTTATCTTTGCTTTCTTTATTATTTTGGTTAGGTCAGGGTGTGACAAGGGCGGTTTGTTTAGTTTTTGTATTGTCTAGGTGTTTTTGTCCTGTCTATGGTTTTTGTATATCTATGGGGTTTTAGTATGTCTAGGTATATCAAATCAAATCAAATCAAATCACATTTATTTATATAGCCCTTCGTACATCAGCTGATATCTCAAAGTGCTGTACAGAAACCCAGTCTAAAACCCCAAACAGCAAGCAATGCAGGTGTAGAAGCACGGTGGCTAGGAAAAACTCCCTAGAAAGGCCAAAACCTAGGAAGAAACCTAGAGAGGAACCAGGCTATGTGGGGTGGCCAGTCCTCTTCTGGCTGTGCCGGGTGGAGATTATAACAGAACATGGCCAGGATGTTCAAATGTTCATAAATGACCAGCATGGTCGAATAATAATAAGGCAGAACAGTTGAAACTGGAGCAGCAGCACAGTCAGGTGGAAGTTGAAACTGGAGCAGCAGCATGGCCAGGTGGACTGGGGACAGCAAGGAGTCATCATGTCAGGTAGTCCTGGGGCATGGTCCTAGGGCTCAGGTCAGTTGAAACTGGAACAGCAGCATGGCCAGGTGGATGTAGGACTATGTAGGACTATGGTGGCCTGAATTGGTTCCCAATCAGAGACAGCTGTTTATCGTTGTCTCTGATTGGGGATCCTATTTAAATTGCAATTTTCCATTGGTTTTGTGGGTTATTGTCTATGTGTAGTTGCATGTCAGCACTTGTGTTATAGCATCACTTTTGTTATTTTGTTTAGTGGTCTTCGTTTAATAAAGAAGAATGTATTCATATCACGCTGCGCCTTGGTCTCCTCGTTATGACGACCGTGACATGAGATGTGTCTGTTACTTGAACTCTGTGAAGCATTTATTTGTACTGCAATTTCTGAGGCTGGTAACTCTAATGAACTTATCCTACGCAGCAGAGGTAACTCTGGGTCATCCATTGCTGTGGCGGTCCTCATGAGAGCCAGTTTCATCATAGCGCTTGATGGTTTTTGCGACTGCACTTGAAGAAACTTGAAATGTTCTGTATTGACTGACCTTCATATCTTAAAGTAATGATGGACTGTTGTTTCTCTTTACTTATTTGAGCTGTTCTTGCCATAATATAGACTTGGCCTTTTACCAACTAGGGCTATCTTCTGTATAACCCCCCCACAAATGAACTTTTAAGAAGGCACACCTGTTAATTGAAATGCATTCCAGGCGACTACCTCATGAAGCTTGTTGAGAGAATGCCAAGTGTGTGCAAAGCTGTCATCAAGGCAAACGATTTGAAGAATCTTTGAAGAATCTCAGATCTCAGATATAAACTGTATTTTAATTTGTTTAACATTTTGTAGTTTACTACATGATTCCATGTGTTTTTTCATAGTTTTGATGTCTTCACTATTATTCTACAACGTAGATAATAGTAAAATAAAGAAAAACTCTTGAATGAGTAGATGTTCTAAAACCTTTGACAGGTAGTGTAAATGCACAGTAATCTAATAGCATTTGCATAAGCAATGATGTGGAACACTTTCAGCTTAATACACAGGATAATCAAATGCAACAAATCTATCCCACGGAATGAAAGGAGCGGCATCTCCTCTGTAGTTGGACAACACTTATAGTGAGTGCCCTCCACCGCACTTGACTTAAAACAACCGGTATTCAGTTAACTAGCCTTGAGTGTCCAGAGCTCCACTGGCTTTGAGACAGATTCAGCGTCCTCAGCCTGATCTCCATTACAAAACCAGGAGGGCCCACTTCACCGTGCAACTGCCCAATAAGGCTCCGGTCTCTCCAGGCACTTAAGGCATCAGAGGATTCTGAGCCCACTTGAGCCCACTGAGCCCACAGAGTCCACTTGGGCCAATGCCCAGAGCAGAGAAGCCTCTGGAGCCAAGAGGGAGGAAGAGAGGGAGGGAAGAATGGATGGATGGATGGAAAGAGAGAGAAGAAAGGAGGGAAGGAGGGAAGTGGAGAACGATGTCTGAAACCAAGAATGTGAAAAGCCTGTTCGGTAAAACACTGGGGTAAATCTCAGATGAAAACTCGCCATCATAAGTGACCAACCATGAGGTTATGTGATGTGCATCATGTTCTTGTCTGGGATTTGTGTATATCAGCAGCTACATAGTTTCCTTGGGAAATCCACTTGGTTTCCTCAGCTAGCTGGAAGCCTGTTGCTGAGAGGTTGATGCTGAATCGACCCTGAGGACACAGGGAGAGAGGGAGGGAGAGAGAGAGAGAGAGAGAGAGGGAGGAAGGAAGGAAGGAAGGAAGGAAGGAAGGAAGGAAGGAAGGAAAGAAGGAAGGAAGGAAGGAGAGAGGGAGGGAGAGAGAGAGAGAGAGAGAGGGAGGAAGGAAGGAAGGAAGGAAGGAAGGAAGGAAGGAAGGAAGGAAGGAAGGAAGGAAGGAAGGAAGGAAGGAAGGAAGGAAGGAAGGAAGGAAGGAAGGAAGGAAGGAAGGAAGGAAGGAAGGAAGGAAGGAAGGAAGGAAGGAAGGAAGGAAGGAAAGAAAGAAAGAAAGAAAGAAAGAAAGAAAGAAAGAAGGAAGGAAGGAAGGAGAGAGGGAGGGAGAGGGAGAGAGAGAGATAGAGAGGGCAAGGGAGATATCAGCACTTAGGGTTGCAAAATTCTGGGAACTTTAAATAAATTCCCTGATTTTACCGAAATCACGGTTGGAGGATTCGCTGAATCAGGAGGGAATACGCTGGAAATCCGGATGACTCCACCCAGGATTACTGGGAAACCAGGGAAAGTTCCCAGAATTTTACAACCCTTTCAGCACCTCCCCCATAAGGCCAACAGCAGGGAGCAGTAGAGAGCATTTAAATTTAATCAAAGCCCAGATTATATATGCCTGGCAAAACCCAGCGACAAATACCAGACTCTTTACAGCACAAACAGCTATAAACAGAGGTCGTCTCTTGGAACTCTCTTATGGAAGCATAAGTATTTGTCAAGTTAACAGAGCATGGTGAGAAGTGTATTACTACTGTAAATGTGTGCACACATTTTCTGATTACATGGTGTGTTGTGTTAATGGAAATGAAAAACATGTTCAGTAACTCTTGGAGTCCAATGAAATATTTATTTATTAGCCTATCAAAACCAACATGTTTTGGTGCAATAGTTTTCATTGGGGTCTTTTTCGGTCATTGGAAACACATGGCCTCAGCCGTATCTCCTGAAATGATTGAAGAAATTGCATTTACATGGGTTGACACCCGTGTCTCACTGGGCCATGGCTCCAGCGAACCTGCTCTCACTTGGGGCCAAAGCCAGGCCACTGTTACTTCTCAGCTTGCATTTACTGTGAACTTCAACACATTCTTACAAAGCAACTGTTTTGATTATGCAGAGGTCGTTGATTCTGCTCTTCACAAGTCCTCACTGTCAGCCCTAGCTATGGAAACACAATGTCCCTAGTATAACATAAGGCTAGCGTAACACTGGAGTTACAGTCGAAAAGCAGCATCAAGAGGGGAGGGAAAGTGTGGGGAAAGTGGGTGAAATGGTGTCTTTGAAGGATGTTTCTTCCTGTTTTACTGGCTTTCCCTTGTGGTGGGCTGCAGTCTGCGACACTCTGGAGACTCATCATATGTGCCACACATTGGGAGCTGGCTGGGACTGTGGGAAAGGTGGCATATACACACACATACAGATAGAACCCCTTCTCCATGCACTGGCTGAAGCTCTCTCACACACACACACACACACACACACACACACACACACACACACACACACACACACACACACACACACACACACACACACACACACACACACACACACACACACGTCTGTACACATGGAACATGCATGGACAGCACAACATATGGTGCCTCCAGAAAGTATTCATACCACTGCACATTTTGTTGTGTTACAGCCTGAATTCAAAATGGATTCAATTGATTTGTTTCCTCGCCCATTTATACACAATACCCCATAATGACAAAGTGAAAACATGTTTTTAGACATTTCAGCTAATGTATTGAAAGTGAAACAAATAAATATCTCAGTTACATAAGTATTCACACCCCTGAGTCAAAACATGTCAGAATTAGCTTTGGCAGCGATTACAGCTGTCAGTCTTTCTGGATAAGTCTCAAAGAGCTTTGCACACGTGGATTGTACAATATTTGCACATCATATCTTTGCCACATCACTTTAGTGCCTTATTGCAAACAGGATGTATGTTTTGGAATATTTAGCACTGAGATGCAGTGTCTTAGACCACTGCGCCACTTGGAAGCACCCCATCTTTGTAGTGACTGGGTGTATTAATACACCATCCAAAGTGTATCAGCTCAAAGGGATTTCAATGTCTGCCTTTTTAATTTTAACCATCTACCAATAGTTGTCCTTCTTTACGAGGCACCTTTCCCAGGGCCATTTTACCTGCTGTTGTTGTGCTAGCTGATTAGCTGTTGTCTCACCTACTGTTTTAGCTAGCTTTCCCAATTCAACACCTGTGATTACTGCATGCCTCGCTGTATGTTTCTCTCAAATGTCAATATGCCTTGTATACTGTTGTTCAGGTTAGTTATCATTGTTTTAGTTCACAATGGAGCCCCTAGTTCCACTCTTCATGCCCCTGATAACTCCTTTGTCCCACCTCCCACACATGCGGTGACCTCACCCATTACAACCAGCATGTCCAGAGAAACAACCTCTCTCATCATCACCCAGTGCCTGGGCTTACCTCCGCTGTACCCGCACCCCACCATACCCCTGTCTGCGCATTATGCCCTGAATATATTCTACCATGCCCAGAAACCTGCTCCTCTTATTCTCTGTCCCCAACGCTCTAGGCGACCAGTTTTGATAGCCTTTAGCCGCACCCTCATACTACTCCTTCTCTGTTCCGCGGGTGATGTGGAGGTAAACCCAGGCCCTGCATGTCCCCAGGCAACCTCATTTGTTGACTTCTGTGATCGAAAAAGCCTTGGTTTCATGCATGTCAACATCAGAAGCCTCCTCCCTAAGTTTGTTTTACTCACTGCTTTAGCACACTCTGCTAACCCTGATGTCCTTGCTGTGTCTGAATCCTGGCTCAGGAAGGCCACCAAAAATTCAGAGATTTCCATACCCAACTATAACATCTTCCGTCAAGATAGAACTGCCAAAGGGGGAGGAGTTGCAGTTTACTGCAGAGATAGCCTGCAAAGTAATGTCATACTTTCCAGGTCCATACCCAAACAGTTCGAACTACTAATTTTGAAAATTACTCTCTCCAGAAATAAGTCTCTCACGGTTGCCGCCTGCTACCGACCCCCCTCAGCTCCCAGCTGTGCCCTGGACACCATTTGTGAATTGATCGCCCCCCATCTAGCTTCAGAGTTTGTTCTGTTAGGTGACCTAAACTGGGATATGCTTAACACCCCGCCAGTCCTACAATCTAAGCTAAATGCCCTCAATCTCACACAAATCATCAAGGAACCCACCAGGTACAACCCTAACTCTGTAAACAAGGGCACCCTCATAGACGTCATCCTGACCAACTGGCCCTCCAAATACACCTCCTCTGTCTTCAACCAGGATCTCAGCGATCACTGCCTCATTGCCTGTATCCGCTATGGAGCCGCAGTCAAACGACCACCCCTCATCACTGTCAAACGCTCCCTAAAACACTTCTGTGAGCAGGCCTTTCTAATCGACCTGGAAGGACATTGACCTCATCCCGTCAGTTGAGGATGCCTGGTCATTCTTTAAAAGTAACTTCCTCACCATTTTAGATAAGCATGCTCCGTTCAGAAAATTCAGAACTAAGAACAGATACAGCCCTTGGTTCACCCCAGACCTGACTGCCCTCGACCAGCACAAAAACATCCTGTGGCGGACTGCAATAGCATCGAATAGTCCCCGTGATATGCAACTGTTCAGGGAAGTCCGGAACCAATACACGCAGTCAGTCAGGAAAGCTAAGGCCAGCTTCTTCAGGCAGAAGTTTGCATCCTGTAGCTCCAACTCCAAAAAGTTCTGGGACACCGTGAAGTCCATGGAGAACAAGAGCACCTCCTCCCAGCTGCCCACTGCACTGAGGCTAGGTAACACGGTCACCACTGATAAATCCATGATTATCGAAAACTTCAATAAGCATTTCTCAACGGCTGGCCATGCCTTCCGCCTGGCTACTTCAACCTCGGCCAACAGCTCCGCCCCCCCCGCAGCTCCTCGCCCAAGCCTCTCCAGGTTCTCCTTTAACCAAATCCAGATAGCAGATGTTCTGAAAGAGCTGCAAAACCTGGACCCGTACAAATCAGCTGGGCTTGACAATCTGGACCCTCTATTTCTGAAACTATCTGCCACCATTGTCGCAACCCCTATTACCAGCCTGTTCAACCTCTCTTTCATATCGTCTGAGATCCCCAAGGATTGGAAAGCTGCCGCAGTCATCCCCCTCCTCAAAGGGGGAGACACCCTGGACCCAAACTGTTACAGACCTATATCCATCCTGCCCTGCCTATCTAAGGTCTTCGAAAGCCAAGTCAACAAACAGGTCACTGACCATCTCGAATCCCACCGTACCTTCTCCGCTGTGCAATCTGGTTTCCGAGCCGGTCATGGGTGCACCTCAGCCACACTCAAGGTACTCAACGATATCATAACCGCCATCGATAAAAGACAGTACTGTGCAGCCGTCTTCATCGACCTTGCCAAGGCTTTCGACTCTGTCAATCACCATATTCTTATCGGCAGACTCAGGAGCCTCGGTTTTTCGGATGACTGCCTTTCCTGGTTCACCAATTACTTTGCAGACAGAGTTCAGTGCGTCAAATCGGAGGGCATGCTGTCTGGTCCTCTGGCAGTCTCTATGGGGGTGCCACAGGGTTCAATTCTCGGGCCGACTCTTTTCTCTGTGTATATCAATGATGTTGCTCTTGCTGCGGGCGATTCCCTGATCCACCTCTACGCAGACGACACCATTCTATATACTTTCTGCCCGTCTTTGGACACTGTGCTATCTAACCTCCAAACAAGCTTCAATGCCATACAACACTCCTTCCGTGGCCTCCAACTGCTCTTAAACGCTAGTAAAACCAAATGCATGCTTTTCAACCGGTCGCTGCCTGCACCCGCATGCCCGACTAGCATCACCACCCTGGATGGTTCCGACCTAGAATATGTGGACGTCTATAAGTACCTAGGTGTCTGGCTAGACTGCCAACTCTCCTTCCAGACTCATATCAAACATCTCCAATCGAAAATCAAATCAAGAGTCGGCTTTCTATTCCGCAACAAAGCCTCCTTCACTCACGCCGCCAAGCTTACCCTAGTAAAACTGACTATCCTACCGATCCTCGACTTCGGCGATGTCATCTACAAAATGGCTTCCAACACTCTACTCAGCAAACTGGATGCAGTCTATCACAGTGCCATCCGTTTTGTCACTAAAGCACCTTATACCACCCACCACTGCGACTTGTATGCTCTAGTCGGCTGGCCCTCGCTACATATTCGTCGCCAGACCCACTGGCTCCAGGTCATCTACAAGTCCATGCTAGGTAAAGCTCCGCCTTATCTCAGCTCACTGGTCACGATGGCAACACCCATCCGTAGCACGCGCTCCAGCAGGTGTATCTCACTGATCATCCCTAAAGCCAACACCTCATTTGGCCGCCTTTCGTTCCAGTACTCTGCTGCCTGTGACTGGAACGAATTGCAAAAATCGCTGAAGTTGGAGACTTTTATCTCCCTCACCAACTTCAAACATCAGCTATCTGAGCAGCTAACCGATCGCTGCAGCTGTACATAGTCTATTGGTAAATAGCTCACCCTTTTTCACCTACCTCATCCCCATACTGTTTTTATTTATTTACTTTTCTGCTCTTTTGCACACCAATATCTCTACCTGTACATGACCATCTGATCAGTCATCACTCCAGTGTTAATCTGCAAAATTGTAATTATTTGCCTACCTCCTCATGCCTTTTGCACACAATGTGTATAGACTCCCCCTTTGTTTTCTACTGTGTTATTGACTTGTTAATTGTTTACTCCATGTGTAACTCTTTGTTGTCTGCTCACACTGCTATGCTTTATCTTGGCCAGGTCGCAGTTGCAAATGAGAACTTGTTCTCAACTAGCCTACCTGGTTAAATAAAGGTGTTCTCAACTAGCCTACCTGGTTAAATAAAGGTGTTCTCAACTAGCCTACCTGGTTAAATAAAGGTGTTCTCAACTAGCCTACCTGGTTAAATAAAGGTGTTCTCAACTAGCCTACCTGGTTAAATAAAGGTGTTCTCAACTAGCCTACCTGGTTAAATAAAGGTTAAAATAAAAATTCAAAAATTCAAAAACAAATTAAAAAAATAAATAAAAATTCAAATAAAAAAGTGGTTGAATCTGTATTTGAAATGAACTGGTCGACTGAGAGACCCTACAGATAATTGTATGTGTGGGGTACAGAGATGAGGTAGTCATTCAAAAATGATGTTGAACACTATTATTGCACAGTCAGTCCATGCAACTTATTATGTGACTTGTTAAGCACATTTTTACTCCTGCATTGATTTAGGCTCACCATAGCAAAGGGATTAAATATTTATTGACTCAAGAAATTTCAGCTTTTCATTTTTTATTAATTAGTGTGTAAACCAGTGACACAACATCTAAATGTAATCCATTTTAAATTCGGGCTGTAGCACAAAAAAATGTGGAAAACATAAAGTGGTGTGAATACTTTCTGAAGGCACTGTATACAGATACCCTCCACAGCCATATACAGGTGCACTCCCTCACACACTCCCCTGTCTCTGATAGACCCCACATGAGAGGCAGACATTGCACAACATCATGCAGAGAGACATGGGGTTATTACAGTCTCACACACAGCATCAGTGGTGAAGGGAGAGAGTGGAGAGTGTGTGTGTGTCTGTGTGCCAGCCAGCCGCCTCTTCTCACAGGCAAATAGGATCTGCAGAGACTGGCCCAGGCAGGGAGTGTGTCCAAATCTCCACTCAGACAGACGGGCCCCTCTGTCCTCAGGACATGTGTGTCTGCTCTGCTCGGTCCCCACTCACAGAAAACACTCCTGCTCTGTTAACAGTATCACCACACTCAGCACCTCACTAACCTCTTGAGCATGAGGCTCTGCTTGAGCATGAGGCTCTGCTGGAACTTAGCACACATTGAACTCAACAGCACAGTTAGATGGTCAGACACTAGTGTTGTCACAATACGCATCTGACCACAAGGGGCTACAGAGAGTAGTGCGTATGGTCCAGTACATTACTGGGGCCGAGCTCCCTGTCATCCAAGACCTCTATACCAGAGGAAGGCCCTAAAAATTGTCAAAGACTCCAGCCACCCAAGTCACAGTCTGTTCTCTCTGCTTCTGCACGGCAAGCGATATCGGAGCGCCAAGTCTGGGACCAAAAGGCTCCTGAATAGCTTCTAATAGCTTCCCAAAAACCATAAAACTTACTCAACAGTTAGTTGAACAACTACCTGGACTTTCTGCTTTTCACCCCCTACCTACATGTACAAAGTACTTCAATTATTGTGTTACTATTTTATTTTGATCTATTTGTTAATATTCATACTTTTTTGGAAAAGGGCACGTAAGTAAGCATTTAGCAGTCTGCCATTATCTACACAGTCTACACTTGTTGGATTCAGCGCATGTGACAAATACAATTGTATTTGATTTGATACCAGTATCGCGATACTAGGATATAAGGAAGCCCTGGAAACAAAATATGAAGAAGACTCAATTTCTTGAGGAAAACAGTCCTAATGTTGTAAAAAACAGCTTTATGTTTTCACTCATAGTCACATTTGTTTATTTTTCAAGCTATAGCACACAATATTTTACAAAAGTAAGTTTAAAAGGACCATGGAGTTAAGGTCTGTTTTGTGTTTTCTAATTTGCCAAGGAAAATCTGGTATCATAGTATCGCAATTCTGGTATCGTGACAATACTATCAGACACACGGTCAAAGACACACCTAATAAACAAGATTAACCTAGATTCGTGAGGTCAATAGAAGTCTTAAGTCCCAACCTCAGAACTCACACCCTAGTTCTTACCTGTGGACACCAGGGGGCACTGTAGCAGTCTCCAGCTGTGGCGAAGGGGACTCTGTGGCCCTCGCGTGTTAAAGCAAACTGTCAGTCTGTAGCTGAATGACAAGAGAGAAAAACATGGCAGAACATATTAGTAGACAAGACAAAGGCTTCGTAAAAATGAATCTGGAACATAGCTCAATCTTTTTGACTGGCCAGCATCGCTATAAAAACTCATATAGCAGCAAAATAACAACTTGTACACTTTCACATAACCTAAATCGAACCTTGCTTTTAGGGTCACCGTAATGGCAATATCAGTATAATTCCATCTACTTAGTGCAATTTAAACGGATCCCCCCAGGCCCTTTAATTGTGTGCTCCTAAATGACCCTAAAAGACATCTTGATCCCATTAACCCCACCCTGCTTGGACTTAATGTCTCTGTGAGGAGGGGGATAAGGAGGAGAGAAGAGGAGGCTCTTATTTTACAGCATGTTGTGGGAGTCAATCACGGTACCCTGACACTACACTACATTCAAGTTAGCGTAATTAACTATGATGTAGTGTGGTGTGTGTGTGTGTGTGTGTGTGTTGCAATGATTGACTATAATTGGTAGGGTAGTCTACACGGCCTTGCTGAATGTGTTCTGCAACTGGTTTTGACCTACTCACTGATGATTTGCATCTTGCTGAGGTCTAGTCATGCACTTGTGAAGGTGGAGAGGCCAGCAGTGGTGTAGTCTCTACTACACTCACAGTCCTCTCTCATGGCCCTTGTAACAGGACACTGTGTGGGGTCTATCAGTCTAGAAAGGAAAAGAGCAAACATACTGTCTCAATCAAGTTCATATAACATTTGTCCTCTGCACTTTTGACAATGACATAATGATAAATGGAGTAATCCATAGGTTGCTTTATCTGAAGGCAAATACTTCAGAGTAGTTCTCTCCCTCTCAGGTCGTCAGGGTGATGTACTCCCGTGGCTCGTCAGTCTGCATTCCTGCACAGAAGACCTGAGGAGGAAGAGGAGCTGAGGAAAGACAGGAAGGAGGAAGAAGGGGTGAGAGAACTCGCTCAGAGATTTAATTTAAAACCTCTTCAGGACGACATGCTATTTGTAAACCTGACCTGGGTTGGTCTGGTTCTCAAATGGACCAGACAGACAGACAGACAGACAGACAGACAGACAGACAGACAGACAGACAGACAGACAGACAGACAGACAGACAGACAGACAGACAGACAGACAGACAGACAGACAGACAGACAGACAGACGACAGACAGACAGACCGACAGACAGACAGACAGACGACAGACAGACAGACAGACAGACAGACAGACAGACAGACAGACAGACAGACAGACAGACAGACAGACAGACAGACAGACAGACAGACAGACAGACAGACAGACAGACAGACAGACAGACAGACAGACAGACAGACAGACAGACAGACAGACAGACAGACAGACAGACAGACAGACAGACAGACAGACAGACAGACAGACAGACAGACAGACAGACAGACAGACAGACAGACAGACAGACAGACAGACAGACAGACAGACAGACAGACAGACAGACAGACAGACAGACAGACAGACAGACAGACAGACAGACAGACAGACAGACAGACAGACGACAGACAGACAGACAGACAGACAGACAGACAGACAGACAGACAGACAGACAGACAGACAGACAGACAGACAGACAGACAGACAGACAGACAGACAGACAGACAGACAGACAGACAGACAGACAGACAGACAGACAGACAGACAGACAGACAGACAGACAGACAGACAGACAGACAGACAGACAGACAGACAGACAGACAGACAGACAGACAGACAGACAGACAGACAGACAGACAGACAGACAGACAGACAGACAGACAGACAGACAGACAGACAGACAGACAGACAGACAGACAGACAGACAGACAGACAGACAGACAGACAGACAGACAGACAGACAGACAGACAGACAGACAGACAGAAGACAGACAGACAGACAGACAAGACAGACAGACAGACAGACAGCCAGACAGACAGACCACAGACAGACACCAGACAGACAGACAGCCAGACAGACAGACAGAAGACAGACCGACAGACGACAGACCAGACAGACAGACAGAAGACAGACAGACAGACAGACAGACAGACAGACAGACAGACAGACAGAAGACAGACAGACAGACAGACAGACAGACAGACGACAGACAGACAGACAGACAGACAGACAGACAGAAGACAGACAGACAGACAGACAGACATTTTTCAAGTAACATTAATGGAACCTGGAACCAAATTGTAACCATATTTTAAGAGTTTGGGAACCGGTTAATAACGTTATTTTACGTTCCAGGCTCTATCTGTACTGATTTGCGAAGTAATTTAATGAACTAAATGTAAACTATTGATTTCACAGGTTAAAAAATGAACAGAAAGGAACGATATAAACCGGTACCTTTATATTGCTGGTCGGAACAGTGGAACAAAATGAAAAAAAAATGGTGGTTCTGTTCAACATCAGGCTGGAGATCAGACAGACTCTTGTTGGTAAAGTAGGAAACTTAGAAACACTAAAGTGCATTATGGGTTACATAGTAAGTTAACTTTCATTTATGATGCAATTGTGATGGTGGGGAGATGTAGCCAAACTGTGAGCCACGCTCTTTTTTCTCCGGTAGCCCACTACTTCATTTTGTCATTCAGACTACCTCACATGGTGTACAAGTTTAATAAATGTCAACTACTTCAGTGGAATTCCAGACTAACTCGTCATTAGCAGCAGATAAAATCCACAAAGGTGGGAATTACCCCAGAGCATCCATAAATTGCTCTGGCCCTGGAGGTAAGGCTCCCCTGAGTCATCCCGACTACAGTCTGGAGGTGAGGCAGGAAAGGTAACACTCTGGACGTCACTGTAGCTCGGGGGCAGACGGCCTAAAAGAGGTATAGCTATGTTACAGAGGTGTATTACACACATACTTTATAACAGGAGTTAGGTAAAGAAGAGACTGAGGATACTGTATGTCTACTGAAAGGCAGGGCTGCTGCAGGCTTCGCTGGCCTCTGTTTTAGTGTCTGAGGGACAACAGTCACTGCCTAGTTCCTCAGCAGAAATACACTGCACTGTCCTCTCCATTACTCCATCTCCACAGCTCACTTAACACTGAGGGGGAGAAAAGAGTAGGAGTAAGAGTGCCTGCCATGGGCAATAAGTACTAAAATGAGAAAAAACATAACACTGACACTCCTGTGTTGGAGGACAGAGGCCTTGGTTGGGGGGGGGGGGATATAAGAGATGGGAAACATTACTCACCAACAATGGTAATACTACAACACTAGGGTTTAAACAATTTCAAAACCTCCCTTTGACTTCCTGTAAGACTGTAGAGTATATAAACTTGTTGATTTGTTGTGCTGGATGAAGAGTGAGAATTGATAAATAACATAATGGCAGTGTGCTATCGACATTACAGCAGTGTGTTGAAACATGTTTGTAGTCCAGACTTACTTTTATGATGGAGCTGACAGAAGTCTCAGGCCATCACCCTCGTTCTCTACATCCAGATGTACACTGTGTACAAAACATGCTCTTTCCATGACAGATTGACCAGGTGAATACAGGTGAAGCTATGATCCCTTATTGATGCAATTTGTTAAATACACTTCAATCATTGTAGATGAAGGGGAGGAGACAAGTTAAAGAATGATTTTTAAGCCTTGCGACAATTGAGACATGGATTGTTTATGTGTTCCATTCAGAGGGTGAATGGGCAAGACAAGATATTCAAGTGCCTTTGAACGGGGTATGGTAGTAGGTGCCATGTGCACTGGTTTGAGTGTGTCAAGAACTGCAATGCTGCTGGGTTTTTCCTGCTCAACAGTTTTCCATGTGTATCAATAATGGTCCACCACCCAAAGGACATCCAGCCAACTTGACACAACTGTGGGAAGCATTGGAGTCAACATGGGCCTGTATCCCTTTTGAACACTTCGTCACCTTGTAGAGTCCATGCGACTAAAATTGAGGCAGTTCTGAGGGTAAAAGAAGGTGCAACCCAATATCAGTAATGTGTTCCTAATGTTTGTACATTCAGTGTATGTACGTAGCAACTCAAGTGACTTGCCTAGTTAAATAAAGGTTAAATAAAATAAATAAATACAAATGTTGTGATGCTGTTGGACAGTGTTATGGTGGTAATCCAAGTTTAGAGATTTTTTGGAAGGGCTTGAGAGGCCTTGCCTTGCGTCAGAAACACTTCAGTTCAGCTCTTACAAATGCACTCCAGCTGGTCTTCATCTATGTTATGCGTCCAACGCTGTCAAACAAATGAAATACCTGGAATTGTTATTGTGAGCTGAGCAGCCATGCTGTGCCTTTGTGGAATTTAGCCTGTCATAGCAGGCTGGTGGGTTTGGGCTAATGTAAAACCATTCTAAATGTGTTATGATAACAATTATAACTTTAACAGCACCAAGTAGCTTATACAACTATATTGGACAGAGGAACTTGCTCATAGTATGAAATATTAGAACTCATAGCTATTAGAATGAGTGGCATAGCCTATGTTATGTTAATCTATGTTATGTTAATCTATGTTATGTTAATCTATGTTATGTTAATCTATGTTATGTTAATCTATGTTATGTTAATCTATGGTGAGAAAAACAAAGAACAGACTGCCACTAAAAACCTTTCCTCAAGCTTTCAGGTTAACTGACAAAGGAGGAAGGCAATATAACAGCTGGTCGAGAAGCTAGCTCACAAAGGCATTAGACCTGAAAGGACAGGGCATATGGTACAAATGGACATGTCTGTAGCTGTCAGAGCACAAGTTGGAGCTACCTTTCCAATACTTTCAGATCTGCATGAAGTGACGATGAGATATAGCAAATCAAATCGCATTTTATTTGTCACATGCTCCATAAACAACAGGTGTAGACCAACAGTGAAATGTTCACTTACGGGTCCTTTTCCAACAATGTAAAGTTAAAGTCTTTATGCATCTCAATGTGCTCTAATATCATAAGCAAATTTATTTGGGGCTAATTCACCGCCTGACTAAGTGGAGACTTAAGTGGAGACTTAATCAAGTGGAGAATTAGCCAAACATACCCTCGTAAAACTGACTACCCTACCGATCCTCGACTTCGGCGATGTCATTTACAAAATAGCCTCCAACACTCCACTCAGCAAACTGGATGCAGTCTATCACAGTGCCATCCGTTTTGTCACCAAAGCCCCATATACCACCCACCACTGTGACCTGTATGCTCTCATCGGCTGGCACTCGCTACATATTCGTCCCCAGACCCACTGGCTCCAGGTCATCTATAAGTCTTTGCTAGGTAAAGCTCCGCCTTATCTCAGCTCACTGGTCACGATAACAACACCCACCCGTAGCGCACGCTCCAGCAGGTATATCTCACTCGTCATCCCCAAAGCCAACACCTCCTTTGGCTGCCTTTCCTTCCAGTTCTCTGCTGCCAATGACTGGAACAAATTGCAAAAATCGCTGAAGTTGGAGACTTATATATTCCTCACTAACTTTAAACATCAGCTATCAGCTACCGATCGCTGCAGCTGTACACAGCCCATCTGTAAATAGCCCATCTAATCTACCTACCTCATCCCCATATTGTTTTTATTTACTTTTTTGCACACAAGTATTTCTATTTGCACATCATCATCTGCACCTCTATCACTCCAGTGTTAATTTGCTAAATTGTAATTACTTTGCTACTATGGCCTATTTATTGCCTTACCTCCTCACGCCATTTGCACACACTGAATATAGCCGTTTTTTTCTTCTAATGTGTTATTGACTGTATGTTTGTTTATTCCATGTGTAACTGTGTTGTTGTTTGTGTTGCACTGCTTTGCTTTATCTTGGCCAGGTCACAGTTGTAAATGAGAACTTGTTATCAACTGGCCTACACGGTTAATATAAAGGTGACTCAAAATACATTAGCTAGATCACTAACTCTAAAGATAATACCGACTCATGGTATCCGTGCATTAATCTAACAGTAACTTTAATGTAATTAATTTTTTTAATTGTAGCCATCTAGTCAGGGGTAAAGTGACTGGGCAATGGGATAGATAATAGACCGTAGCAGCAGCGTATGTGTGAAAGTGTGTGTGGTGTCAGTATGTATGTGTGCGCAAGTTATGTGTGTGTGGGCATTTGTAGTGTGTGTGTATCTGAGTCAGTGCAAGAGAGTTCAATGCAAAAAGGGTCAATGCAGGAAGTCTGGGTAGCCATTTGATTAGCTATTTAGCAGTCTTGTTTAGCAGTCTCAGGCTTGGGGGTAGAAGCTGTTCAGGGTCTTGTTGGTTCCTAACTTGGTGCACTGGTACCGCAGTGGTTAAACAGACTAGAGAGACCTGAGGAGTTCCAGCCTCCGGAACTTTCAGTGAGGTAACTTGAACCGCCAAACGTCCAACAGCAGCATGAGGTTAACTGCCATAATTACCTTCAGCTGTTTGCAGCTTGAGGGGTGCCAAGGCGGTATTTTCTCTCTACTAATTAGGCTACACTCTCCTCTAAGTGCAGTGATTTCATGCTGCTTGTTGACCTAGATTTAAGGCTTCCTGAACATACATTTTAAAAAAGACAACTTTAATGCACCCTTTAAAGACAAAAAGACTGAAAAAGCCCAACCAACATAGACTGATAACAGTGTGTATGATAGCCTGTTGATCTGAGCTTTTGGCTACCCAAAGAAAATTGTTGATGAGGTCAGATTGGGTCAAGATTTCATGTTCAATAAACATTTTCTTTAGAGTAAGCCTCAAGCTCATATTCACTATAAATCATGTCTTCAGCTGTAACTGCAGGTTTCCTCCTCTTCGTCTGAAGAGGAGTAAGGCTCGGACCAAGATGCGGCGTGATAAGTGTTCATGACGATTTTAATAAGAAAAGAACTGAACACTAAGAAATACAAAAACGAATACGTGAAATACCCAAACAGTACCATGTGGCGACAAACCCTCACACAGAAACAAACACCCACAAACCAACATTGAAACCCAGGCTACCTAAATATGGTTCTCAATCAGGGACAACGATAAACAGCTGCCTCTGATTGAGAACCATATCAGGCCAAACATAGAAATGGAAAAACATAGAAAAACACACATAGACTGCCCACCCCAACTCACGCCCTGACCATACTAAATAAAGACAAAACAAAGGAAATAAAGGTCAGAATGTGACATGGGTGATATGTGTGTTTTTGTCTCATCTAGGGTGTTTGTACTGTCTAGAGATTTTGTAGATTTATGGGGTTGTTTCCATCTAGGTGTTTATGTAAGTCTATGGTTGCCTAGATTGGTTCTCAATTAGAGGCAGGTGTTTATCGTTGTCTCTGATTGGGAACCATATTTAGGCATTCTTTGGGTATTTTGTGGATTATTATCTATGTTATACGTTAGCACATTGGTTATATAGAGGTCACAGTTGTTTTGTTTTAGTGGTCTTCCTGAAATAAAGAAGAATGTATTCTAACCATGCTGCGCTTTGGTCCCCTCCAAATGACGAACGTGACATCAGCTTTGTAGGCCTACTGTAAAGGATTGGAATCCAGTGGTGTGTATTCATGAATGCCAGGGGAAGACAGCCTTCCCCAAAAATTAGACCAATAATAAAAAATAATTATGTGTCTTTCACCTCTGTGTTTCATAATTGTCCTTCAATTCACAAGTGGCTGAATGTATCCCACTGGAGAAAGCACCAGAGTGAGCAAAACAGTGCCCCTCTGTCTCAATATGTGTGGCAAATCTATCTGATGCTGTCTGGTCAACAAGAGTATGACATTGTTGCCGCCAGTAGCGTTGAATTCAATAGCAAAATAAGGCAGCGAGCATTTGGCCTCCCTTACTATATATTTTTTATTATAAAATAATAGCCAATCAGCGTTGAGCTAAACTCAGTGAGCACAACTGTGAATGTTCCTGGCACACACAAAAAAAACGTGTGAAGGGAAGCCAATTTGGATTTGGCTTCATACCAATCACATCATATCAAAAGCAAAACGTCATTGACAGAAAAACTGAATTGTTGTATGTCGTTATCATCCAGTGGCTAGCTAGTGAGCTAAAATCATCCCTTTCCTAAATTAGCCATGGATGGAGATATGGATTTGGACTTGGTGATTATAACGGTGATTCTGATCCAACCATAAATTCGTACATTGTGCCTCTGGCCTGAGAGGATGGAAGTTTAATATGTCACTAGATGTAGTAAGCTAACGTTAACTAGTTAGCTGGCTCATCATTGCCAATGAAAGTAAGTTAGGCTAGTTAGCAAGCCCTTTAGTAAGGTAGCCTAGTTGAGGACATCAAAAACTAAAAGTGTGTATGTAACTGCACGACAGTCAGAGAATTTTGGCAACATGAAAGAGAGGAGGACGGTATTAGTACAACACACACACACACACACACACACACACACACACACACACACACACACACACACACACACACACACACACACACACACACACACACACACACACCATTGACAGCCACATGTTGTTTTTGGTATCTTTTAGTTGTCACGGTATTAGACTAAGCATAGGTGATTTGATGATGTTGAAGTTGAAATGGTGCTGGAATGACATTAGCTGACGCAGATTCTGTTTTTTGTTGTTGGTTCTGTGGTTCTAAATCTGTGGTTCTGTGGTTCTAAATCAGTAGTTGTTTAGTAGTCCAAAAATGGCAGAAACATTAACTTGATGGACCATGCTGTTTGTTACATGCAATATGCTTTGTGGACTTCACCGGATAGATGTCGCTCTCTGGTTCTCTTTTGTTTCGTAACGTGTCGCCAAACAACCTATGGGATCTCCTTCCCCTTCACACGATGTGATTGAGATGCTATATATCAAAGATGTTGCAGTCACGCCACACCCCATGTGACCTGTCACCATAAAAGGCAGTGTGGAGTGACATACTGTCTTTTCTTCACACCCACGTTTGTGTTTTAAATTACAAGACTGCTATTAAATCCCCTTCGGATAACTTTCTTATGATTCTTTACGACTCGAGGAGGTGCCGTGAGTAGTTGATTTGATCTAATCTACTCCCCCTCGCTCTTGCTTTTTGCTTTTGTCAGGCATTTCCATCGGTAAGTATAACATTCTCTCAAAGCATTTGAAGCCGATATCAAGGCATTCGAAGCATACGCTGAAACATATAGAGACAAAAATCTATATTTCTTTACCTTTTTCTTGACATAGGATGTCATTCCACCCATGTCAACAGTTTTAAAAACAACTCCCAGCCTCAGATGAACACACATTTATAACGCACTATATAGCAGCTCTTGCTCTCACTGTCAGAAATTCAAACTGAGAGTTGAAATCTTGACTTGAGCGCTTTGGGTGCGGAGCCTCCGGATTCTCATCAGATGAGTCTGCCACACAGTCCAATGATCATTCCAAAAGCGCCAGGTTAAATGATGGGTCACACTCCCTTCATGATCCACCGCCAAATAAACACCATCGCTCGTCCTTGCCTGGGCACAAATTTAGAGAGATACGCAAGGAGATTAAATCACTGGACAGTCGTATGGAAACCCTTGAGTCTGCCCTCGAGAACATCCTGGCCAGGCTTCCCCCGCCGGTACCAAACCCAACCTCTACCTCTGAACTTAGCATGGATGTTGAATCGGATGACACTGACGTACTGTCCACAAGAGCCTCCCACTCTTATGACAAAGTCTATGAGTACTCTGATGACGCTACGTACCCCAGCTCTAGCATCTTCCAGTCCCAGCTTGCCGGCCTGGCAGTGACGGTCGACCAGAAAATATCCTTGTCTGAAATGTTTGAGAGTGCAAGCAGGAACCTCAATATGGAGCATGCATCTACTGCCACATCCACATCCAAGTTTGATGAACTCAGTTCTTCACACAACATTCTGTTGTTCAAAGACTGAGACATCCATTCTGTTGTTCAAAGACTGAGACATCCATTCTGTTGTTCAAAGACTGAGACATCCATTCTGTTGTTCAAAGACTGAGACATCCATTCTGTTGTTCAAGACTGAGACATCCATTCTTTTGTTCAAAGACCTTGTGCGTGAGAAATGCACTTGGAGCACACCAAATGACAGAACCCCTGCCATGCCAAGCATATGCACTCGCTTAGCTACAGTTCATGGTGAAGATGAGAATGGATTTGGCCATTTATACAATATGAACAAATACTTTGCTTCTCTCGTTCTTCTCTCCAACACAGTTTAGACCAAAAGCTGCATAACAAACAATACAGGGTGTCATGTAAAAATATTCCCAGCGTGAAATAGTTCCCAATCATTCTGATTGTGTTGTGATTGTTGTCATAGTTCCTCCTGGCACCATAGTTCCTCCTGGCACCACCCGGCAGAGACTGCCCTAGAGACTTTTATTGGACTCAGGTGTGTCTTATTATTTCATGATGGTGTCCCTGTTAAAAGAGGTGTGTTTTCTGTGGTCCTTTGCAGAAGCTTGAATTGTATACGTTTTAGTTTGTTTGTTTAGCTGAGTAAACACATAGAAAAGCTAGGTTTTAGCTAAAGTATAAACAACAATTTCACATCTCCACTAGTTACTTTTAATACCAAATGTATTGAGCTAGCTATCTGCCATTCTGTGCATCACATGCTAGGCTACACTTGCAAGCTAGAACAACTAGCTTGTGTTCACAGCTAGCTTATAACTTTACCCACCGTGTCTCACATTACCTAAAGCCAACAGTAGCCTCTGCTGGAGCAATCCTTGAGTAGAAAGTAATTGGCAGCACGGCAAATAAATGCAATGTTAATTAGCGATAAAGCCAAATCAACTATCAACACTATTACCAAAGATTTATATAACTAACCCACGGTACTGAAATTTCTCCAAAATAATATTTTTTTCCTGTCTGTTGTCACTTGAGTGGCATCTCATGTCGTAATGTGGAACTGAAGACTCAACTGTGTTGTGAGTGTCTTCCAAGTTTGTCGCCAGAATATTTCCAAGGAGAAAGCAGGTCCTTGATGGCATGTATGGCCATATGCTTAATTCATAGGTTGATAACAGAAATTGACAGTGAAATATTTGAGTGAACAGATTTTATTTCAGGGTGTAAGAGGAAGAGACATTTACAGGCTATCCAAAATAAAACTATCATCCTGGCAGATATCAGATCAAAAGCAATAGATGTAAAAACGTGCATAAACAAGTCACATTTCAACAAGCTGCTGCCTTATAGCAGGTATTTTACACTTTAAAAAGCAAATCAAATGAGTAGATATGCCCCCCACCAAATTGAGATGCTGACCAACAAAAATAAAGTAATACATTTCTGTATACTTCCAACCATTCAAGGGTAATAGAATTAACCAAGGTTCAGCACTATGGCTGTTTTTACACAGGCAACCCAATTCTGAACTATTGGCATAAACAATAATTGGGCAACAGACCAATTTGTAGGAAAACAATCCGAATTGGTGCTGTCTGTGTAAACGCAGTCTATGTGGTTTTCTCAAACCTTGCTGAAGAAGGTGCTGAAATGTTGTTTATTTCCATTAAATCAGATGTGTTAAACTCATTACACGGAGGGCCAGGTGTCTGAGGGTTTTCGCTCCTCCCTTGTACTTGATTGATGAATTAAGGTCACTAATTAGTAAGGAACTCCATTCACCTGGTTGTCTATGTATTAATTGAAAGGAAGAACCAAAACCCCACAGACACTAGGCCAGGGGTTAGGCTGAAAACACGCAGGCACTCAGCCCTGCGTGGGATGAGTTTGATAGATGTGCATCGAATGATTAGGAGTATACAGTGCATGCCTGACTTTATTATAACAGAAGTAAACAAAGTTGTAGGCTACTTTAAGCTAAGAATAAGTGCAAACAACGTAACAAGAAGCAGATCACTAAACAGTAAGAAGACAATAAGAAATATAGGCTATCTTACAAGAAAGCAAAACAGTTCTGAAATCCTATTTACTTGACATGATGAGCGAGACGTATTAATGATTTGCTGGTGTTACAATATGATGGTGGCATACATACAAAATAAAAAGCATACATGTTAATAGGGATGTGCATCTTTCCCTTTGAAAACGATTTGATAGACATTTAACTAGATACATGGGCTTCAATACGATATAGGAATTATACGTTTTAGGTTAAACCTACCTAACCACACTGAGGATGATTACAGCTGAACACAATGTACAGTACCAGTCAAAAGTTTGGAACCACATACTCATTCAATGGTTTTTATTTATTTATACTATGTTCTATAATTGTGGAATAATAGTGAAGACATCAAAACTAGGAAATAACACATGTGGAATCATGTAGTAACCAAAAGTGTTAAACAAAGATTCTTCACAGTAGCCACTCTTTGCCTTGATGACAGCTTTGCACACTCTTGTCATTCTCTCAACCAGCTTCACCTGGAAGGCTTTTCCAACAGTCTTGAAGGAGTTCCCACATATGCCGAGCACTTGTTGACTGCTTTTCCTTCACTCTGTGGTCCAACTCATCCCAAACCATCTCAATTGGGCTGAGGTCTGGTGATTTTGGAGGCCAGGTCATCTGATGCAGCACTCCATCACTCCCGATCACGGTCGAATAGCCCTTATACAGACTAAGCAAAAACCAGATTGGATGGCGTATCGCTGCAGAATGCTGTGGTACAGTGGTTGCTCAACTAAAAGTTTTGAGATTATGCTGCGGGATTTCGAGGTAATTTGTGGTTTAGTACGGTACCATGTGCCACTGCTTCATTGCTCCATACCACCGCAAGGGGGAGTTCAAGAACGGATTATGCTTTTGGGCATCGCTCCAGTCCCAGGTTCGAATCCAGGCTGTATCACATCCGGCCGTGATTGGGAGTCTCAAAGGGCAATTGGCCCAGTGTCATCTGGGTTTTGCCGGGGTAGGCCGTCATTTTAAATAATAATTTGTTCTTAACTGACTTGCCTAGTTAAATAAAGGTTAAATTAAAAAAAATATATATAATATGTCTTACAGAGCCTTTCCATTAGTCCACTCAAGTTTAGTCCACTCAATTCGCTGGAATTGTAATGAAAAGCACTATACAAAGTAAATGTATTATTTATTATGGTCTGACATGTCTGCAGAAATTTTGTAATGTGTTTTGTTTGGTAAATTGTTTTGTAAATATTAATTCACAGTTGTGGTGCCACTCAATAAACAATGAATTATTTAAATTAAAATTGTCAATATTGTTATTATTATTATTAAAATATGTTTTTATAATGGAGGGTGGAGTTAAAAAAATGAGCCCCAAAAGGTTCTTTGAGGAACCATTATAAGGGGTTATTCGAAGAACCTCTTTCAAGGGTTCTTTGAATAACTTATAGGGGTTCCCACACAGTGTCAATTTGAAGAACCCCTAAAGGATCCAGGAACCTTTTAATTTTAGTGTAGGAGTAAATGTTAGCTGGCTTTTCACAGCCGAGCATTCAGAGGTCAAGACAGCAAGTGCATAACAGAGAGAGAATATCGAAACACACACAGTAACACGTGTTAATGAGTTCCGAGAGCCAATCTGTTTAACGATTAGTTTAATAGCCCGGCTACTGTGTGAAACTCCCCCCCAACAAGCAATAGCCTACTCGCATGTGGTCAACTATTTCATCACCGTTTTGAGCTGCTCTGAGACAAGCAAGACTAATAAAAAACATATACATTTCAAAACAGTTGTTTAAATTAACCCTGCATTATAAGTGTAAAAAGGCCCTTAGATATTCATTTAGAATCCTCTAAATGTAATTAGATCTACTACTGTACAATGCATTTTATGGACCTGCCAGTATTTTAATTGAGAGATTCCAGTAAAGAAATGTATATGTAGAGGGGTAACTTTTCACCAGTTCTCTTACCATTTTGTACTGTTGTATGATTAGCCTACCAGTTGGTGTAACTGTAATGTTAATTCTCTTGAGAGGAATTTTGCTCTTCACTATCACAATATTAAAAACTTTCAAATGCATTCATGAATTAAATCGCTTTAGCCGACATGTTGTGGTTAATCTGATGAAGGATTGACTAGATCTATAAACCCAGGACGATAGTAAAATGGGTAATAAGATACACTACAAGAAAGGGAACACATATATAACCGTAGAAAACGGTTGCAGGTTGGAGGGTCATCTATCAATTGCAGATCGGAGGGCCATCAAGCAAACAGACCAATGAAGCACGGGTAAACAGCGGGAGTATCTATGACTCTCTGAGAACCCCCTTCCCTCAGCGCAGGGTTCTGGGCCGGGAGGGTGGCTTCGGCTCTCGCCTGAGCTCGGATCCCCGCAACTCAATACAAATGTTTGTTATATGCGTGGAATAGAGCAATAAGAATGTCCGTTTCATATGCAGTGCAGATCACCTCCTATTACCCTTCTCAGAGTTTTAAGAATTGTGTGTGTTCAGTTATTTGTGACATTGTGGCATTTAAAGCATATTGAAGATAGATGCAATAGGATATGAAGCAATAGCCTACCCGCGTGTGATCAACTTTTTCAGCAATGTTTTGCGCTGAGACAAGCATGGGGACTGGTCTTGATAAATCAATGAGATTTTTATTTTCACTGAATCTCCATTTGGGTATTGGTTAGACTACAATTAGGGTCTAGATATGTTAGGATTATTTTGCTCTTAGTACTAGCCTACTCCCAACCGGTCACGTTGTACATCGCCATATATTCCTAACGGAAACCCTGAGGGTTTTGTTTTAGAAACACCATAATATTAAGCAAAACATTCAAATCAATCCCATACACTATGTTCTTACAAAAAAGGTTTTAAATGATCTAGTACAGCCATTTTAAAGAATGTCAAATGCTTCTCAAAGATGCCCTCTGGTGGTCAAACTAGCACTAACTAGCATTAATGGCAACAATGGCTGACACTTAAATAATGTGCCATAGAATTCTGTGGTAGCCCGCAAGGTGTGCTGCAGTATGAGTATTATAAATACAACTTTGATAGCCTCTCAAAGCACTTCTTGATGACAGAAGCGAGTGTCACGGAGCGATAGTCATTTAGTTCAGTTACCTTTGTTTTCTTGGGTAAAGGAACAATGGTGGACATCTTGAAGCAAGTGGGGACAGATGACTGGGAAAGGAAGAGATTGAATATGTCCGTAAACACTCTAGTCAGATGATCTACTCATGCACGGGATCAGCTCCCACACACTGAGGAAGAAGGACCTTGCTGTTTCTCTGAACGTCCTGTTCGGGTTTAAAGTTTAGAAGGATTTAAATACCTTCACAAATAAATGACTAACTATGACTCAGGAGAGGGCAGACATTTCAAGAGGTGGTGAAGTAATTCAGTCAATCTGCATTTCTTCAGGTAACAAGACAGGACATGTTCATGGATATGTCTACTGTTAGTCCAACTGCACAACCAGAATATGAATGCACACAAGGCAAGTGTTTTCACCTATTGCGATAAATGTACACTGTTAATGCATGGTGTCTGAGGGGAGATGTTTGCATTAGACATGACATGAATTACTACACTTCACATTTTTTGTATAATCACATACTTGGTCTCCATTTCTGCTACTAGCTCTGTTTCTGCTTCTAGCTGGGCAAACATTGTGTCTATATATGGATCTGTTGTGCTGAAAAATAAAAAGTGAGAAACATAGCATTTGCATGGTTATGATTAGAAAATGTTAGACTTTTCATGACCAATGATTGACATCATGGACAGTGAGACTACATGCATTGTTTGCAAACTCACCTCCCCTGTCGGTGATAATGTTGTCCACAAGTCCAAAATCAAGAGGTTTGTTGCTGATAATTGAAGCGATCTCTGTTCCCGATTTGCCCTACAAGAGTTCAGCAATTACCCATTTGCTGAAGAGGTCAGTCATGGTTAGGGCATATTGGTTACCAGCAACGGTACTCTTCTCAAAAGGGCTTATGAGATAGATGCACAGGATAGACCATGCGTGTCTAACTTTGATAGAATGCATCACAGGGTCCCGTGTTTTCATGTTATAGTAGAGTTGACACTGCACTCCTCAACCTTATAGAATGTGAAAACATAGTACAGTTGTGGCCAAAAGTTTTGAGAATGACAAAAATATTAATTTCCACAAAGTTTGCTGCTTCAGTGTCTTTAGGTATTTTTGTCAGATGTTACTATGGAATACTGAAGTATAATTACAAGCATTTCATAATATTTGCAGTGTTGACCCTTCTTTTTCAAGACCTCTGCAATCCGCCCTTGCAAGCTGTCAATTAACTTCTGGGCCACATCCTTACTGATGGCAGCCCATTCTTGCATAATCAATTCTTGGAGTTTGTCAGAATTTGTGGGTTTTTGTTTGTCCCACCCGCCTCTTGAGGATTGATCACAATTTCTCAATGGGATTAAGGTCTGGGGAGTTTCCTGGACATGGACCTAAAATATAGATGTTTTGTTCCCCAAGCCACTTAGTTTTCACTTTTGCGTCATGGCAAGGTGCTCCATCATGATGGAAAAGGCATTGTTCTTCACCAAACTGTTCCTGGATGGTTGGGAGAAGTTGCTCTCGGAGGATGTGTTGGTACCATTCTTTATTCATGGCTGTGTTCTTAGGCAAAATTGTGAGTGAGCCCACTCCCTTGGCTGAGAAGCAACCCCACACATGAATGGTCTCAGGATGCTTTACTGTTGGCATGACACTGGACTGATGGTAGCACTCACCTTGTCTTCTCTGGACAAGCTTTTTTTCCGGATGCCCAAGACAATCGGAAGGGGATTCATCAGAGAAAATGACATTTCCCCAGTCCTCAGCAGTCAAATCCCTGTACCTTTTGCAGAATATCAGTCTGTCCCTGATGTTTTTCCTGGAGAGAAGTGGCTTCTTTGCTGCCCTTCTTGACACCAAGCCGTCCTCCAAAAGTCTTTGCCTCACTGTGCGTGCAGATGCACTCACACCTGCCTGCTGCCATTCCTGAGCAAGCTCTGTACCAGTGGTGCCCCGATCCCGCAGCTGAATCAACTTTAGGAGATGGTCCTGGCGCTTGCTGGACTTTCTTGGGCGCCCTGAAGCCTTCTTCACAACAATTGAACCTCTCCCCTTGAAGTTCTACTCCGATTTCATAGCACTGTTGCATGAGTGTGCCAGAGTGCATAATAACTGACGAATTAGCTCAATAAAGCGTAATTAAATTGTTACCAGCAGCACAGTTGCATTCACCAACGCTCTGGATAACATAAAAATAGCCTAACCAGCTCTGTTAGGGAGAGTAAACTGGTCAGAGTGAGCTGTTCCCTCATTTGTGTCTGGAGGTAGCTAGCCAAAGTTAGCCAGTTAGCTTGGGTGCTTGACTGCTGTTGTTAAGTCAGAACACTCGGATCAACCCTACTACTAACACTCCTGTAGTATAAACCAGCCTTTAGTCTTGAAATCTTTGGTTGTTTCGTACATGGCCTCACATGTGAATCCTTAAAGAGATGGGTGGGGCTAAGGCTTTAGAGAGTGTGAACGATGCTGAATGGGTGTAGACAAAGAAGAGCTCTCCAGTAGGTGTACCAAAATATTTAAGGGACATTTTCTCAAAAGTGAGGTTACAAGTTTATCAACTTTCAAAGCAGAATTACTTTCTCATTGTACATCAACTGTAGTGTATGATATTCCATTTTATAGCTCTGAGTCGCTACTTTTATTCAATGTAAAAAACACAATTTCAAATGTTGCTACATAAGACCGAATCTAGTTGGTTGGTTACACATATGCACTATCAAGTCTTTTCAATCACAAAAAATCTCCTCACATGAACCCTCAGCACTTTGGTGTGCTAGTCCGGATTGGCAGATGTAGCAAATGCAAGCACCCACAGAACAGGTTTTTGAGGTTGAGGTAGGATGAGAAAGAGACACTCACGCGAGCTCAGCCATCCACACAAAGAGACGCCCGTGCAATTAATTATTGAACTGGGAAGATTTTAGGAGAGAAATTTTACAATATGATGTTACAATCACAACAGAATCAGAATGATTGGGAACTATTTCACACTGGGAAGATTTTTACATGACACAGGGCATCTGATCGCTTCCTAAGCAGGACACATGACAGCACCTCTTCAGCCGCTAGGCTTAGCAATTCAGCAGCAATACTGGCTTTTTATCAGAAGGAGCTGCAGGCACGCCTCTCCGCAAGCTATGATGCTGAGACCATGAAATAACTGTCTACAGTTACAGATCTGCTCATCCAATGCCTTCAGGGCAATGCTCAGATGGTTGGGAAATCATTGGGAACACTGTGTTGCTCGGTGCCACCTATGGTTAGCGCAGTCCAAGCTCCCTGACAAATAGAAGGTTCCACTCCTAGGTGTACCCATATCACCTGGCCAGACATTTGGCCCAGCAGCGGCCAGCCTTTTCCAAGTGTCTAAGGAGGACAGAGATGCACAGATGGAGCTTCAGCGGCCTCATTTCAAAGCCTAGAATGCATCAGTCAATAAACCATTACTCCCGTCCCAGGGCCCCAACTGAGATGCCAAGAAACCAGCCTCTGACTCACGCTTCACCTGTTCAGGAGTGGAGGAACAGACACTCTCAACCCTACAGAAGAGGTGGAGTGCAGCATCGTCCAAGAGGTAGTGGCAGAAGTGCACTATATGCAGTCTGCGTCCCCTCTGCACTACAGCACGCAGAGCCTCGGTCCTGATGGAAGCGACTTTCTAGGGCAACACCATTTCCCCGAGCACCACCTTTCCAGCTGGAAAAGGTAAATGGCCAACAAATGGGTGTTATGCACTCTAACGCAAAGCTTCGTACTACAATTTTGTCAGTGACACCCACGCTTCAGGGCTGTCTTGGAAACAACAGCTCGCAACCCTGCTCAAAAGCAAACACTAATCAGAAATCTCCTGGCTCCTGGAAAAGCTAGAAATCGAAGAGGTAGGACCAGTGCAACAAAACTGCGGGTTCTACTCAATTGATTTTCTGGTGCCAAAAAAAGACGGAGGCCTCCGTCTGATCCTGGACCTAAGGTGCCTGAATCGTCATCTTTCAGCACTTCCCTTCAAAATGCTGCCAATCAAAACCATCCTTCAGTCAGTACAACCAGGCATTGGGTTCTCCACAGTGGACCTGAAAGACGCATACTTTCAAGTCCCCATTCTACCAGCACAAAGAAAATACCTGAGATTTGCCTTTGAAAAATGTGCTTTTGAATTTCGCGCTCTACCCTTTGGCCTTTCGCTTGCCCCTTGCACTTTCACAAAGTGCATAAGCGCAGTGCTAGCTCCCATTCACCAAGCAGGAGTCAGGGTCCTGAACTGCTTAAATTATTGGCTAATACTGTATGTGCAGGGTTACCAAGCCAAGCTTTGGCACACATATCCATGGACTCACATCACCTTTCCGTGTTTCAACTAACAATGAACTTCTCTGGTCCCCACTCAGTGTGTGCACTTCCTGGGCTTGACACTGGACACTCAAATCATGCGAGCAACACTCTCTCCAGAAAGAGTGGTATCATTGACAAATTGTCTTTCAACATTGAAACTGAGAAACAGATGACAGCACTAGAGAGTCAGAGTCTCCTAGGCCTCTTAACTGCTGCAGTCCATGTTGTACTGTTGGCCTTTCTCCACATGCGGCCAATATAGAGCTGGTACAACAGACACAATCTATGTCCCAGAAAGGAACAAACACAAAAAGCTGACAATTTCAATTAATTGCTGGAGAGCAATACAATGCTGAAGCCGAGCACTTCAAACTCCCAGTGGAGTTCACCGTGGCACAATTCGCAATGGGGTGACTTTGACCACAGATCCTACCTACAGGGATGGGGAGCAGCTTGAACCAGTCAGGGGTTCATGGTGTATGGTCAGCACCATGGACAACAGCTCACATCAACGTACTGGAACTTCAGGTGGTTCACCTTGCACTCCGCCACTTCCTCCCAGTACTGAGAGGACAACATGTACTGATATGGACAGACAACATAACCGCGGATGCACAAATCATCCACCAGGGCGTACTGAGGTCAATGGCACTGCACCAGGTAGAGAGGGAGATACTGCTTTGGGCATCCCTCAGAGCAATACACCTGCCGGGGGTGGAGAATCAGGCAGCAGACCTTCTCTCCAGAGGAGGCCCTTTTCCTTCAGACTGGAGGATACATCCCACAGTAGTGAAGATGATCTTGGCGCAATTCGGAACGACCATTCCTGATCTGTTCACATCACAAGACTCAACCTATTATTCTATGTGGTTCTCCATAAAGGGTCAACGCCCTATCGCACAGGCGGCCAAGGGGCTGCTGTATGCATTTCTATCAATTCCTTTGCTCTCTCAGGTCTTGAGGAAGATCCGTCTCGAGAGCGCGTCAGTTTGCAAGGAAGTACCCATCTATATTGAAAGTGTATATGGCAGCCATCTCTATGGGTCATGAACAAATTGTGGGTTCATCACCAGGGACGTACCCTCTAGTATCGCTCCTTCAGTACCCTCATGGGAGTTAGATATTGTCCTACGATCACTTATGACTCCAGCCACCCTAGTCATAGACTGTACTCTCTGCTACCGTACGGCAAGCGGTCCTAAACCTAATCAAATGGCTACCCAGACTATTTGCATTGCCCCCCCCTCTCATTTACACCGCTGTTACTCTCTGTTGTTATCATCTATACATAGTCACTTTAATAACTCTGCCTACATATACATATTAACTCAATTACCTCAACACCAGTGACCCCGCACATTGACATTGACTTTGTACCGGTACCCCCTGTATATATCCCCGCTATTGTTATGTACTGCTGCTCTTTAAATATGTATTATTCTTATCTCTTATTTATTCTTTTGATATTTTCTTAAAACTTAAGGGCTTGTAAGTAAGCATTTCACTGTACATTTCACCTGTTGTATTCGGCGCATGTGACAAATAAAATGTGATTTGATTTGATCCAAACATTTAAGCCCCTGTCTTCACTTGTGTGTTGTGAGCTCTCAGTCAAGACTGCCTTTCTATTGGTTATTGTTTCAGCAAAGCTTGTTGGAGAATTACATGCGCTTTCTCCCAATCCTTCATGCTTTACTTTAGCAGAAGATGGATATAAGGCAGTGCTTCGGGCAAATCCAGCATTCTTAGGTACTTTAACTCAGGTGCTTTCATCATCACATACTAACCAGCCCTTAATCATAACGGTATTTCACCTGCGTCCTCACTCAGGAGAGTTGTGAGTTGAATACACTTTGCCCGGTTAGGGCATTGAGTGCCTATCTTGCTTTATTCCTGGCTTCCCCATTGATTTGACCAAAGCACTGCTTCTGTTTGAACACTGCAGGAGGGATATGGTAGAGAGGGATTCATCAGATTTTATCACAGGCGCTGCTCTCCAATCCTTCCTCACACGCCACTGCACGCTCTAGAGCTCCCTTGGCCCCCTCCTGACAGTGAATGTCTCTGGGACCAGCTCGAGGTTCCACTCTGTCTGTCAGCTGCACTCTCACCTCGCTTAAAACAGAAGTACACAAAATATCCACGCTCCAACTGACCTTTATTTTGGAAAACATGTGGATGGGTTTATCCAAAGAGCCGTCAAGGCTGAACTTACCGAATGCCACTTTCCCTCGCTCCACCAGTACAGGAGGGGCAGTCAGTGACCCGGCAGGTCTGGCCGCTCTTGTACTCCATTGCTGCGTGATGCTGAGTACTGAAAGAGAACAAAACAGAAGGTAGGACTCATTAAAAAGTTATTCTCTTACATGTTTGAGGTTTGCTTGATTGTCATAATGTCTGTGAATGATACCATTCCTCCCTACCTATTTTCTCCATCTCCAAGTAAGTTATTTGAGTCCAAAGGGAGTTTGTTTTTGCTCGCACTGCAGATGGCAATATCGGTCCACTAGTAAAGGACTATTAAAGGCTATAACAGCCTCCACTCTTCTGGGAAGGCTTTCCACTAGACGTTGGAACATTGCTGTGGGGACTTGCTTCCATTCAGCCACAAGGGCATTAGTGATGTCGGGCACTGATGTTGTGCGATTTAGCCTGGCTCGCAGTTGACGTAGCAATTCATCCCAAAAGTGTTCGATGGGGTTGAGTTCAGGGCTCTGTGCAGGCCAGTCAAGTTCTTCCACACCGATCTTGACAAACCATTTCTGTATGGATCTCGCTTTGTGCATGGCGGCATTGTCATGCTGAAACAGGAAAGGTCCTTCCCCAAACTGCTGCCACAAGTTGCAAGCACAGAATTGTCTAGAATGTCATTGTAAGCAGTAGGGTTAAGATTTCCCTTCACTGGAACCAAGGGGCCTAGCCCGAACCATGAAAAACAGCCCCAGACCTTTATTCCTCCTACACCAAACTTTATATTTGGCACTATGCATTGGGGAACTTAGCGTTCTCCTGGCACCCGCCAAACTCAGATTTGTCCGTCAGACTGCCAGATGGTGAAGCGTGATTCATCACTCCAGAGAACGCGTTTCCATTGCTCTAGAGTTCAATGGCAGCGAGCTTTACATCACTCCAGCGGACACTTGGCGTTGCGCATGGTGATCTCAGGCTTGTCTGCGGCTGCTCGGCCATGGAAACTAATTTCATGAAGCTCCAATGAACAGTTCTCGGTAGTGAGGGTTGCAACCAAGGACAGACAAGTTTTACGCGCTACATGCTTTAGCACTCGGAGGTCCCGTTCTGTAAGCTTGTGTGGCCTACCACTTCGCGGCTAAGCCGCTGTTGCTCCTAGATGTTTCCACTTCACAATAATAGCACTTACAGTTGACCCAGGCAGCTCTAGCAGGGCAGAAATTTGACAAACTGACATTTTGGAAGTGCCACATTGAAAGTCACTGAGCTCTTCAGTAAGGCCATTTTACTGCCAATGTTTGTCTGTGGAGATTGCATGGCTATGTGCTTTACACACCTGTCAGCAACGGGTGTGGCTGAAATAGTGAAATCCACTAATTTCAAAGGAATCCACTAATTTGAAAGGGTGTCCACATACCTTTGTATATAGGGTGTATATGGCAATACAAGTGTATCTCTCTCTCTTTAGTTTTAATTGTATCTTCGAATCACCTGTTCCAGTGAAACAATTAGCCTAGCCATCTACTTCACACGTTACAATTGTGCACTTGTTGAAACAAAATATGCAAATTATGAACTCTTTAACATAGAGTATCATTATTCATTTCTATGTTCATTACCCTCATTTTGGACCTGTGTGTGGAATTCTGTTGAATTGAGTTCAGGCGGCTGTTGCAGGGAAGGTGGTGGCATGATTCATGGCTACCTTCCTTACTTTCCACAGCAAAGAAATCAAGTTTATAATGTCATTCTCACACACTGGTTTAACTTACCGGGTGTTGAGCCTGGGTTAGCTAGCAAGTCTTTAGGTCTTCAATAAGATTATGTCCCTGCACAAGACTACACTATCAAGCAAACAACTTCAGTTACATGTGCCTGTGGAACTACATGTAGAAAGTTAATTAAATGGCATAAATCATTCTGTCATTTTGTTTGTTGATTATAAGACATTTGTTTGACTCACACCAGACCCCTCTGTGGTTTGTACTTTGTGTATGTAATGCATCTTGACTTAGACGATATGCTGCTTCAGGTTGAAGGACACAGCTTATTATTAAACATTTGACTGCTATACCACTATAATTTGAATTCAACATCATTCACTACAATTTGCTTCAATATCAACAGGAATACTTCTAATTAGAGCTAACACATCATAATCATTGCAAAACATTATATAGTCTTATCAAAACAAGGATAGGTCTAGGAATTCAGTTCAAAAGCTCTAACCACATGATTTTATGTGCAAGAACAATGTAAGGTTGAACCAAGGTTCTGTTTACAGAATGAAGACAGTTAGAGACAGAGAGACAGAGACAGAGAGAGAGAGAGAGAGAGAGAGAGAGAGAGAGAGAGAGAGGGGGGGGGGGGGGGAGTGGGGGAGAGAGTGGGGGAGAGAGAGAGAGAGAGAGAGAGTGGGGGAGAGAGAGAGAGAGAGAGAGAGAGAGAGAGAGAGAGAGAGAGAGAGAGGGAGAGAGAGAGAGAGAGAGTCTCCACTAGACAGTCAAACTTGAACCCCTGCCTTGAGGACATTGCATATTTTGAATGTAGAATGTCTTTCTGATTTGACCATGTTTTTTCTTCTTGCAAGAAATGTAAAACATTTTATAAACTTTACCTACAGCTGTACGCAACAGAAATACATCTGGAGGAAAATCCCAACATGTAAGTAGAAAGTATGATATTGGTTGGTGGGTAATGTTTCACTACTACCTGGCTTACCTTGCACATGTGCATGTACAGCAGGCCTATCTAGGTATTTAAAAATACAACATTAGAAACATAGTTACATTAACAAAGCAAATGTTATAATGTTTATATGTTTAATGTTAATGCTTATCGTCTTCAAAGCCAAATAGCTACTTTCAATACTGTTAATCCTGAAAGTGTTTGTAATTACACTTTAATTGGATTTTGTGCACCTACAATAATTGCTAATTGTGCATTTTCCCAAGGGAGATTTTACGTGCTAACGGCACATGAAGGTAAGGCCTTTCATTATCATGTATGTGTGTGTGTGTGTGTGTGTGTGTGTGTGTGTGCGTGCGTGCGTGCGTGCGTGTGTGTAAACACATCCAGATGTCCATGCCCTCCTGAGGCTCGAAGAGCGAGAGAGGTGAGAAACTGCCTTGTTAAATGAGTGCATGTAAACCATTAAAAGTGCCAATAATCCCATCTCTTTATGCTACCTATCTTCTCTATATTTCAATCATTTGTATTGATTTAATTATCAAAACAAGAAATTCCAAGTGTGATTACTGAAAAAGCTAACATCAGATTTTTACATTTTCTATAAGCTCTGCTTGAAGGAAGAACATTTCCCCTCTGAAATGTCATAAGATTAAGATTTAAGACTGTATTTGTAACTACTAATGATTTGTTGAATATCATATTTGATAATTACATAAAAAATAAAGCTGATTGTTCATGAAGGTACTACTCACTATGACAGGGGTCCTCAATCGTTACCCTACGAGGTCCGGAGCCTGCTGGGTTTCTGTTCTACCTGATCATTAATTGCACACACCTGGTGTTCCAGGTCTAAATCAGTCCCCGATTAGAGGGGAACAATGAAAAAAATGCAGTGGAACTGTAACTTGAGTTTGAGGGCACCATGGCTTCACAAGTGGGTACATGTGTGAATGCAGGTTGGCAGGTGTTAACATGTGGACAATTTAGTTATTTTTATCTGCCAATTGTGGATGCAAAAAATGTGTGCATTTTGTAAATCTTGTGAAATGGTCCATGGCTACCATAGGGTGTCTGTTAAATGATTATAGTATAGTACATTCAGTTAAATCAGCTGTTTCCTGGTTTTAAGATTGTTTAGGGTGCTGTATGCAATTGAGCTGTCTGAGATAGAGGGCATATGTATATCTCTTCTGGGCCCCTGATCAGTGGAGGAGGGGGAGAATGAGAAAGAGACAGAGAGAGAACTAGCGGGAGAAAGAGCATCAGACTCTCCAGCTGGGGTGGTGCATGTTGGGAATGTGTCTGGCCTGTTGTGGTAAGTGGATTGTCTCTTTGGCGGGGTAGAGGGAGAGGAGCCTTTGACACGTTTCCCATTGGGGAGGGATAGGAGGGCAGACGGGGAGGGAGAGCGGCACAGGGAGCTTCATGCTGGCTAGAGTCAACCTCAGCCAGGCTTAGATGAAAGAGGAGGCATGACTATCCCTCCCACTGCCAATATGGGATCGTCTCAAACTGCCAGAGGGATGAGCTACAGCCTAGCAGACAGACCACAATGTGATGTGCAACAGGACACGTCTTACTGAGCAGTCATGCATGGTAGAAAAAATGTCAACTCACTGCCTGGCTTCAGAGCCATGCAAAACATCCTTATGTATTTCTGAGCACCTCCAAGATGTATGATACCTACTAATGGTCTAGTTACCTCAGACAGAAACGAAAGCAGGGTGGTTGGTCGGGGAGGATGGGTGGACGTAATCCAATCCAAAGGTTTTGTGTTCAAGTTGCGTAATTTTAGCCAACCCTTCTCCTAACCCTTATTCAAAACTTAACCCATTTCAACTAACCTGATACATAAATTCTCCTAACCATTGTCATTAGTTACCCTAACTGCCAAAGTTAATTCTCCCTGTAATTCTCCTTTATTGTTACAGTGCAAAAAGCAATCTGAGAGAAAGAAGCATAATACTGCGAATCATTGTCACGTCCTGACCATGGAGAGCATTTATTTTCTATGGTTGAGTAGTTAGGGGCGTGACTAGGGGTTGATCTAGTTTATATTTCTATGTGGGGTTCTAGGTTTATTTTCTATGTTGGTTATTTGTATGATTCCCAATTAGAGGCAGCTGGTAATCGCTGTCTCTAATTGGGGATCATTCTTAAGTATAATTATTTCCACCTGTGGATTATGGGATATTGTTGCCTGTTCGCACTGCATTGTCATCAGGTTTCGTTTATTCTTTAATGTTTTGTTTTTTCTAAGTTTCACTGACTAATAAATATGTGGAACTCTACGTACGCTGCGCCTTCGTACTAACGAACGTGACAGAATTTCCCATCAATAAAGGACCAAGCAGCGTGCCCAGGAGGAGGAAGTATCCTGGACTTGGGAAGAGATCCTAGATGGGAAGGGATCCTGGACTTGGGAGGAAATCCTGGCAGGACAGGATCGCCTTCCTTGGCGGGAGTCGCTTAGGAGCATGAGAGGACAGCGACAACGTCGGGGAGGAAGTCCACAGAAACCCCAACAATTTTTCTGGGGGGGAGCAGTCGGCGAAGCCGAGGAGTGAACCAGAGCCAGTCTGGGAGAAGAGGGAGAATTTGGAGGAGAGAGAAATGGGAGAGTAATTGAGTTGGTGGAGGACGCACGGCATTTGCCCTAAGGAGCGTGTTGTCAGTTTAGTGCCACTTCTCGTCCTGAGAAGTGTGTTAAAGTTCCGGTACAATGTGTGCCGGTTCTACGCACCGTGTCTCTAGTGCGCCTCCATAGCCCGGTACGTCCTGTGCCAGCTCCCCGCACTTGCTGTGCGAAGGTTGTCATCTGTCCAGGACACGTTGTGCCAGCTCTATGCTCCAGACCTCCAGTGCGCCTCCACAGCCCAGTACGTCCTGTGCCTGCTCCTCGCACTCCCCCTCAAGTGCGCCTTCCCAGTCCGGTACGTTCTGTTCCTGCTCCTCGCACTCTCCCTCAAGTGCGCCTTCCCAGTCAGGTGCGTCCTGTGCCTGCTCCTCGCACTCGCCCTGAAGTGCGTTTCACCTGTCTGGCGCCACCTGTGCCGGCTACACGCATCAGGCTTCCGGCGACGTTCCCCAGTCCGGGACCTCTAGCGACGTTCCCCGGTCCGGAACCTCCTGAGACAGTCCACGATCCGGAACTTCCTGAGACGGTCCATGGTCCGGAACCTCCTGAGACGGTCAATGGTCCCAAACCTCCTGCGAGGGTCAACGGTCCGGAACCTCAAGCTCCATGGCTGGAGCCTTCCCCTGCGCCGATGCTCAGTCTAAGCACGGCATCCAGTCCAGTTCCAAGGCCAGAGTCTTCTGTGGCATTGGTGCCCAGTAAAGGCACAGCGTTCAGTCCCGCTCCATGGCAGGAGTCTTCATCTGCACCAAGGTCCAGAGCATCCTGTCGGGCTGTATCACCGCCTGGTACGGCAACTGCTCCGCCCACAACCGTAAGGCTCTCCAGAGGGTAGTGAGGTCTGTACAACACATCACCGGGGGCAAACTACCTGCCCTCCAGGACACCTACACCACCCAATGTCACAGGAAGGCCATAAAGATCATCAAGGACAACAACCACCCGAGCCACTGCCTGTTCACCCCGCTATCATCCAGAAGGCGAGGTCAGTACAGGTGCATCAAAGCAGGGACCGAGAGACTGAAAAACAGCTTCTATCTCAAGGCCATCAGATTGTTACACAGCCACCACTAACATTGAGTGGCTGCTGCCAACATACTGACTCAGCTCCAGCCACTTTAATAATGGAAATTGATAGGAATTGATGTAAAAATGTATCACTAGCCACTTTAAACAATGCCACTTAATATAATGTTTACATACCCTACATACCTCATCTCATATGTATATGTATATACTGTACTCTATATCATCTACTGCATCTTGCCATCTTTATGTAATACATGTATCACTAGCCACTTTAAACTATGCCACTTTATGTTTATATACTCTGCAATACTCATCTCATATGTATATACTGTACTCTATACCATCTACTGCATCTTGCCTATGCCGTTCTGTACCATCACTCATTCATATATCTTTATGTACATATTCTTTATCCCTTCACACTTGTATGTATAAGGTAGTAGTTGTGGAATTGTTAGGTTAGATTACTCGTTGGTTATTACTGCATTGTCGAAACTAGAAGCACAAGCATTTCGCTACACTTGCATTAACATCTGCTAACCATGTGAATGTGACAAATAAAATTTGATTTGATTTGATTTAATTGGGGATTATACTTAAATCCATTTTTTTTTCACCTGTGGGTTATGGGATATTGTTTATGTTTAGTTACTCCATTGTTGTCACATTTAGTTTATTCTTTATTGTTTTGTTTTTTCTAAGTTTCACTGTCTAATAAATATGTGGAACTCTACGTACGCTGCGCCTTGGTCCGTCTATACGGGGGAGGCAGCGTAGCCTACTGGTTAGAGCGTTGGACTAGTAACTGGAAGGTTGCAAGTTCAAACTCCCGTAGCTGACAAAGTACAAATCTGTCATTCTGCCCCTGAACAGGCAGTTAACCCACTGTTCCTAGGCCGTCATTGAAAATAAGAATTTGTTCTTAACTGACTTGCCTAGTTGAAAAAATAAAAATATACTAACGAACGTGACAATCATCCACTTCACATGCTATTATACGACCGGGTAAGACATCTGATAGTATACGTGCTATAATTCATATTATATTTTACGACCGCTATTCCATTCATAAAGTAACGTAACATTATATGTCATACTAAATGGACTATCACAGATGTATGTACAGAATAATACAAATTCCGCTGACACCACATTGATACCCAGCTCACAGTGCACGTGCACACACGCATATGCTCACACACCACCAGTGAATAAGCAAGTAAAATAAAGAGTGCTGAAGTGGGAGTGTGATTTGTGGTGGTAGTCAGCAGTGTTTTATTGCACGTTTAAAGAGTACCTCTCCCCAGTTCACTGTCGTCCACATGGGGCAGCGGTGCCCCCAGCAGCTCCCCTCTTTGCTGGGCTGGGTCAGGTACTTACAGTTATCCTCTGAAACAGGTCGACCTGACCTGGTCATACAGCTCACCTTACAGTTCTTCCATCTTTTACCACAGGTGGCAGAGCACTGTAAGAGGAGGGGTTGTACAGAGAACAAATACCAGAACAATGTCAAGTAGTTTATGACTTCAATGGGAATAGTTTAAATCCCTTTTATCATTCACTTGATTCGTTTTTTTCAGTCTACCTCTTCTTGAGAACAATATCACACATGTACAGGGCTTCAGAGTGCACAACAGGTTAGGGACATTTTCATTAGCAAATACAGTACATAACATGGGATCGTGCATAAGTCATGAGAATTGGTTTGAATCCAAATAAACATAGATTGGACATAGAAATTTCCCACATTTAGCACTTTGATATTTGATAACTTGAGATTTTCATTTACTGACATTCACACAAAAAAACATTTGCTACAGTGCATCGTTTTTTGCTTTTTGTGAAAGCAAGCAGAGCGTACAGAAATGTGCGACGGAAGCTGAGGTCCCTTAGTTATAGGGATGAAGTCCATATTAGAAGGTAGAGTCATTTAGAGTTAGTTGCTGCTCTGTGAGCCAAGCATACAGTACACAGTCAGCAGCCACGTTCACATCCAGGGTCATTGAGCAGGCCCAGGTCTAACTCTGTCTGACAGGCAGGCACCCCACACCAGCACAGTCCAGTACTCCCAGGCCTGTGAGTTCAGTGGGGCTGTTGGGTTCGGGCTGGGTAATCAAAGCATGTCAGAGTGTGAGCCCCTGGGGCATTTAAGCCCTGAACAGCACCTGACAAGCAATCCTGTCTCCCAGGCTGTGTGCTACCCGGAAGGCCAGAGCCAATCGCATGCAAGGAACAATGAGCCATCAAGCCACATTCAAACAGCCAGAAAGCTGAAGCCTGGAGGAAAAAAGGTAATATAGCTAGCACCTTTCAAAATTAAGGCAACTTTATACTGATATATCACTGATATTATATAAGACTGATTTGTTGCCGGGCTGCTTATCTAAATAGTCAACTAGGTAGTCTTGTTAGCTAGCAAGCTAGCTACCCAACAAATTGGGGACGTCATGAGGGCCATTCAGCGATGTTCCCATTAGGTTCCTTAAGTTTCGGTGCAACATTATCCCACTGAAGTTTGGAGAACACTCCAAGAACATTGGGTGATGGTCCCATGGGAACGTTCTCTGGGGGACTTTTGTGTAGTTCCCTCTAAGTTACCAGGGTGTCACTGAGGACCATGTCAGGACCTTTTTCGGATGTTCTCAGGACTCATTTACCAGTCCTTTGGACATTGCATGATGGTCCCAAGGGAATGTTCTCTGAGGGACCTATTTATAGTTCCCGGTTTGTCCCAAGGAAGTTTTTAGGATGTACTTGGGACGTTGTGTCATGTACCCCTGAAGTTCCCCTATATGTTCTTGGTACGTTGGTCCCCTGGAGATTTTGTCTTGTTCCCGGTTTGCCCTTGGGACGTTTTTAAAATGTTCCTTGGACGTCGTGTCATGGTCACCTGGAGGTCTTGTCTAGTTCCTGGTTAGTCATCGGGACGTCCCGGGCTGGTGCTGCAGATGGATATATCCGCTAATATAGAACTATTAAAAGCCCAGTGCATCAATTTTGTTAAAAAAATATGTTTTTTCAGGGGTTGTTTCAGTACCGGTACTTCCCATGGCTATGACTCCTGAATCACTGGGCGAAAAGGGTCCATATCAGCGGATATCTTTGCATTACACGTTTTTGATATTCTTGAGAATATAGTGCATTTCCAATGCATATTATGAGTCTTTGGATATGTACTACATCCTGAAAAATTCTGAATCCAGATGTGCCTTTAATACACATATGATATTTTGAGATTACTCCGAATATCACACTTGGACATTTCCTATAGTTGGATAAGGACTCATTCAATATCCTGAGATATGTGACATTCTATTTTCTCTCTTCATGTTGACAAATACTGACTGTATACTGTACATTGCATATCTGTTTTTTCTCAGCACATTCAAGATATTATGCTATATCGATTCCAGATATCCTTCTCCTGGCTGAGGTCCATATCAGGACCCTGATATGGTTTTTGATATGCTGAAACTAAGGATGATTTCAGATGCATTTCTGAGTTTTCAGCACATGCTCAATAATTGGACAAAATATGGAATCCATATTTTTCTTTCATGCACAAATTATTTTTGAATTCCCTCCTGATATCGTGCATGGTATGGCCAAATAGATTCATTAGATATCCTGAGATATCCTGAGACATCTTATTTTCTCTATATGATGACAAAAGCTGATAGTAGACATACAGTACCAGTCAAAAATGTGGACACACCTACTCAGTCAAGGGTTTTTCTTTAGTTCTACTATTTCCTACATTGTAGAATAATAGTGAAGACATTCAAACTATGAAATAACACATATGGAATCATGTAGTTACAAAAAAGTGTTAAACAAATCTAAATATATTTGAGATACATCAAAGTAGCCACCCTTTGCCTTGATGACAGTTTTGCACACTTTCTTAGGTTTGATGTCTTCACTATTATTCTACAATGTAGAAAATAGTAAAAATAAAGAAAAACCCTTGAATGAGTAGGTGTGTCCAAACCTTTGACTGGTACTGTATGTTCTCAGCACATGCAATTCATACTGTATGCTCTTGACTGAGGTCCATTTCAGGAGTTTGTTATGCACAAATAAGTACAATTTCTGATATTTATTTTTGTTTTTTAAGGACATGCTCAAAAATGTCACAAATATTAAATCCATGTAATTCTATTTTTTTTTGTATTCCCTCTGCATGAAGGCATGGGCAAACTGCAAACTAAAATCACTGTTACTGGTAGCCTAGCAACAAGAATAACTGTCATTTTTACATTTAAAAAAAAGGCACACGTAGCCTACATATCAATGCATACACACAAACTATTTAGGTATAATAGGGGAGAGGCGTTGTGCCGCGAGGTGTTGCTTTATCTGTTTTTTTAACCAGATTTGCTGTTTATTTGAGCAATATGAGATGGAAGGAAGTCCCATGCAATAAGGGCTCTATATAATACTGTATGCTTTCTTGAATTTGTTCTGGATTTGGGGACTGTGAAAAGACCCCTGGTGGCATGTCTGGTGGGATAAGTGTGTGTGTCAGAGCTGTGAGTAAGTTGACTATGCAAACAATTTGGGATTTTCACCACATGAATGTTTCTTATAAAAAGAAGAAGTGATGCAGTCCATTAATCAATGTGTGTTTGAGATATTTTATTTATCCTACTAAGTAAAATCAAGAATTTTTGCTAAGTTTGCCAGCAGCTAGTAGGGCTAGATAATGAAATTGTCTTCCCTTCTGGGAAAAACATTTTTACCACCAATCAAACCTTAAGGTGACAGTTAACGTTTTAAAACAATTTAGACTTGTTTTTATTGCATGTTCATTTAAGCTAGCTAATTAGGAACTTGATTAGCTAGCTAGCTTGTTCCAGTTAGTTTTCTCATCATGAATGAACCAGGTAAAGTAGCTACTTTCCCACTGCCACGTTGGATCTGAACTGCAAGGGACCTGCCCTGACGACCCAATCTGCTCACAGCGCACCCATCGTCCATAACAAACAGGGCAGTCAGGGGTATTGGGGGTGTGCAACTTTTATTTTCTGTTGAATAAATAAAATACTTTTTTTTAGCAAAGATTGGCCTACATTGCTGATGTACATGATCCAGTGGGTGAACTGTATTCCTGCCAGGCTGATCAGATTCAACAGCAGCCTCAGAGGCTCATAAGACAGAATTCTACCTTGTTGGCTGTTTCATGAAAAAAAATGTTTATATCCATATGAATTGGGTCAAAGCAATGTGGCATCTATTTGTGTTAAAGATTATGAATTTATATTCTTGTTCATACAGTGCATTCGGAAAGTATTCAGTCCCCTTGACTTTTTCCACATTAAGTTACAGCCTTAAAAAATGTATTCAACATTTTTTTCTATTACTTTTTTGCCTCCTCAATCTACACACACTACCCCATTATGACAAAGTGAAAACAGGTTTTTAGAAATGTTTGCACATTTATTACAAATATAAAATATAAATACCTTATTTACACAAGTGTTCAGACCCTTTGCTATGAGACTTGAAATTGAGCTCGAGTGCATCCTGTTTCCATTGATCATCCTTGAGATGTTCCTACAACTTGACTGGAGTCAAACTGTGGTAAATTCAATTATTTGTACATTACTTGGAAAGGCACACACCTGTCTATATAAGGTAGCACAGTTGACAGTGCATGTCAGATCAAAAACCAAGCCATGAGGTTGAAGGAATTCACGGTAGAGCTCTGAGACAGGATTGTGTCGAGGCACAGATCTGGGGAAGGGTACCAAAACATTTCTGCAGCATTGAAAGTCCTCAAGAACACAGTGGACTCCATCATTCTTAAATGGAAGAAGTTTGGAAACACCAAGACTGGCCGCCAGGCCAAACTGAGCAATCGGGGGAGAAGGGCCTTGGTCGGGGAGGTGACCAAGAACCCAATGGTCACTCTGACAGCGCTCCAGAGTTCCTCTGTGGAGATGGGAGAACCTTCCAGAAGGACAACCATCTCTGTAGCACTCCGCCAATCAGGCCTTTATGGTAGAGTGGCCAGATGAAAGCCAATCCTCAGTATAAGGCACATGATAGCCTGCTTGGGTTTGCCAAAAGGTACCTAAAGGACTCTCAGACAATGAGAAATAAGATTCTCTGGTCTGATGAAACCAAGATTGAACTCTTTGGTCTGAATGCCAAGCTTCACGTCTGAAAGACACCTGGCACCATCCCTACGGTGAAGCATGGTGGTGGAAGCATCATGCTGTGGAGATGTTTTTCAGCAGCAGGGACTGGGAGAATAGTCAGAATCGAGGGAAAGATGAACAGAGCAAAGTACAGACAGATCCTTGATGAAAACCTGCTCCAGAGCCGTCAGGACCTCAGACTGGGGTGAAGGTTCACCTTCAAGCAGGACCTCAAACCTAAGCACATAGCCAAGACAACTCAGGTGCAGCTTCATTCTCTGAATGTCCTTGAGTGGCCCAGCCAATGCCTGGACTTGAACCCGATCAAATATCTCTGAAGAAACCTGAAAATAGCTGTGAAGCAACACTCCCCCACCAACCTGACAGAGCTTGAGAGGATCTGCAGAGAAGAGTGGGAGAAACTCCCCAAATACAGATGTGCCAAGCTTTTAGCGTCCTGCCCAAGAAGACTGCAGCACCCTAGTCGACGGGACGAGGCAGGGGGGCGAGAAGGGGGAACGACTAGTCGCCCAGAGAGAGCAGAGAAGACTCAGAGGGTAGGTATCCTCTCCTTTAGACAAGATGCTGGAAACCAATGACAAGACGACCATAAAATTCTGTCAATTTTGTGAGGTGCTGCAACCTCTCCTTCTAGAAGCATGAAGAAAATATGTATTAGAATCCTATCCTATCTCCTAACACCACTTATTGTATATTCATATGTACTGTTGTACTGCTCTCCAGACTTATGTTGTAGCCCCAAACCCAGACCACCCTAAGGACTTCCCTGCCTTAGCTGTGGGGAGATGAGTTCTCTTACCAAGACTACAAAGCACTCCCCCAGTTTACATTAGCCTCCTGTTGAAATGGGTTGCACCTTAACTCTTATATAAGCATTGTTGTTGTTTTTTTTGCTATTCCGACTAGTGCTTGTGTACATTTTGGTGTTATTTTTCCTTCTGGCTTGTGTTCGGATAAGAAGCAACGTTGAATTCGACCTGTGACAATAAATGCACTGTTGAAGATAATGGCTTGTTTCATCCAACTTTGTTCCCTATAAAGGACACGACCAACCAACGCTAACGTCGGTCTTGCACAGCCTCAGAATATTTGCAGCCATTTTCTGATTATTTCCCAATGATTCTACATGTTGAATGGCCACTGTTCGTCGACACCCAGCAGGTGATCTACTGCTCACGGCTGACGTTCGTGTTGGTCTGTTTTGTCTTTTACATACTTGAGTTATAGTTAATGGATATTCTACATTATGTACCTCAGTGGTGACATCACAGATGTACAGCTGCATACTCTGAACATTCAGATCACTCACCACAGCACACAATATTTTGTATTTAACCTTTATTTAACTTATTTACAATGATGGCCTACCTACAATAGGGCTGTGTTTAAACAGGCAGCCTAATATTGGTCTTTTGACCAATCAGATCAGATCTTTTGCCAATAATTGGGCAAAAAAATCAAATTGGGCTGCCTGTGTAAATGCAGCCTAAGACCATAAAAAATATACTCCCCTGTGATCAGCAACCACTTTCCAGCTCCTGTTCTCAGTTGCTCTAATCTGGCACAATAGAGTGTACAAGAAAGTCATAAGTAGTGAATAGTTATAGCCAGGGGTGTCCATGAACAGAATTATATTTGTTTTTGTGTAGCACATGCACGGGACGTCAACATGCTTCGAGAAATGACAGAATAATAACCTGGTCCCAAGTAAATAACTGTCAAAGACAACGGTCAGTATTAGTGGTGGTATTTATTTTAAAAGGCTGCTCTATTCCATGTGCTCGGAGCAGATATTTAGTGTATGATAATCATGAATGAAATGAGGCCCTCACCACCTGTGGTGGCCTGTCAGAAAGTCCAGGACCCAGTTGCACAGGGCGGGGTCGAGCCCCAGGGTCTCGAGCCCCAGGGTCTCGAGCTTAATGACGAGTTTGGAGGGTACTATGGTATTGAATGCTGAGCTGTAGTCAATGAACAGCATTCTTAAATAGGTATTCCGCTTGTCCAGATGGGATAGGGGAGTGTGCAGTGTGATGGCAATTGTGTCGTCTGTGGACCTATTGGGGTGGTAAGCAAATTGGAGTGGGTCTAGGATATCAGGTAGGTTGGAGGTGATAAGATCCTTGACTAGTCTCTCAAAGCACTTCATGATGACAGAAGTGAGTGCTACGGGGCGATAGTAATTTAGTTCAGTTACCTTAGCTTTCTTGGGAACAGGAACAATGGTGGCCATTATTTAATCTACAAAACACCTCAACTCCCAAACTGGGCATGAACTGATCCATATCATACAAATGTTAAGACATCTGAACAGTGCCTAGCTCAGAAGGACCTTCATCAGCAGGGTAGCCTAGTGGTTAGAGCGTTGGACTAGTAACCGGAAGGTTGTGAGTTAAAACCCCGAGCTGACAAGGTACAAATCTTTCGTTCTGCCCCTGAACAGGCAGTTAACCCACTGTTCCCAGGCTGTCATTGAAAATAAGAATGTGTTCTTAACTGACTTGCCTGGTTAAATAAAGGTAAAAAAAGAAAAAAATCAACAAGCAGATTGACATGTTAGTGATACAGTTCAGGATCATTCTGGTTTGCTATGGCATATTTCTACTAGTTGGTAAACAAGCAGGCAATGAGCATCTACTTCTGAAATGGCTCTTTATTTCCACTACCTATGGCCAGGACTAGTTGTGCACTATACAGGGTATATAGAGTGTCATTTTAAGACACACACCCTTGATGTTATACTTTTGTTCCATGATATGAACAGTACAATATAAAAAAGTGCCTTGTGATTAAAAGGGTTGGCAAATTTATTCCAAACTTGCAAAACATGGCTTACATCTTAATCATATCTTCCCATTCACAGTTAGAGACTGATAGAGACACTTAATAAACAATTGACTGGACTGGTTCAAGTAAAATAAATCCCTTTTAAGAAATTCAAACAAAATCTCCATTTGCTGGAGCTGTAGGTCGACTGGGCTCCTATAGAACTCTTTTAGAATTCCAGAACCCCAGACTCAGCATAGTAGAGGAGCTCTGGCTTTGGGTATGGAGTGACTGGAGGGACAAAATGCACACAGTTACACACATGCAGAGAGAAATGGGACCATATCATATCATATACCGCATAACCTCAGTAATAATACATTGTCTTCTTTTCATTAAAGACCCTAAAGAGGGATTAAGAATGACACAATATGCAATAGTTTACTAAGCATGCAGTCTGTCCATTTAATCTTAATAAGAGGTTGAATCCAAAGAAAGGAGTTGAGGCGATAGGTGGGCTTGCCTTCTGAGGGGCAGGTTGCCTGTTTAGGTTGAGCAGGTTGCTTGTGCTGACAGGGCTGCCTGCGTTGACTGTGTTGTTGTTGGCTGTGTCTTTATGGCAGCCACTGGGACACTGGCCACTACATGCATGCTTCATAGAGACCCAGCTAGCTTGGAGTGGCACAGGGAGCCAGCAGAGAGAAGGGAAGGGATTAAATGATTCAACATGGAACCATGAATGGCAGCATCCTGACTTATGAGCCTCTGAGTCTGCTATTGAATCTGATCAACCTGGCTGGAATAGCGCTCACCCACAGTATCATATGCATCATATGAATCCCGAGCTGATTGGGCAGAATGTAAATTGGAGTGGGTAAAGGGTTTTTGGGATAATGGTGTTAAAGTGAGCCATTACCAGCCTTTCAAAGCACTTCATGGCTACGGACCTGAGTGCTACGGGTCTGTAGTCATTTAGGCAGGTTGCCTTAGTGTTCTTGGGCACAGGGACTATGGTGGTCTGCTTGAAAAATGTTAGTATTACAGACTCAATCAGGGACATGAAAATGTCAGTGAAGGCACCAGCCAGTTGGTCAGCACATGCCCGGAGCACACGTCCTGGTAATCCGTCTTGCCCCATGGCCTTGTGAATGTTGACCTGTTTAAAGGTCTTGCTCACATCGGCTACGGAGAGCGTGATCACACAGTTGTCCGGAACAGCTGATGCTCTCATGCATGCCTCGGTGTTGCTTGCCTCGAAGCGAGCATAGAAGTCATTTAGCTCGTCTGGTAGGCTTGTGTCACTGGGCAGCTTGCGGCTGTGCTTCCCTTTGTAGTCTGTAATAGTTTGCAAGCCCTGCCACAAAGGACGAGCGTTGGAGCCGGTGTAGTATGATTCAATCTTAGCCCTGTATTGGGGATTTGCCTGTTTGATGGTTTGTTGGAGGACATAGCAGGATTTCTTATAAGCTTCCTGGTTAGAGTCTCACACCTTGAATGCGGCAGCTCTACACTTTAGCTCAGAATGTTGCCTGTAATCCATGGCTTCTGTTGGGGTATGTATTGATAAAGCCAGTGACTGATGTGGTGTACTCCTCAATGCCATCGGAAGAATCCCGGAACATGTTCCAGTCTGTGCTAGCAAAACAGTCCTGTAGTTTAGCATCTGCTTCATCTGACCACTTTTTTTATAGACCGAGCCACTGGTGCTTCCTGCTTTAATTTTTGCTTGTAAGCAGGAATCTGGAGGATAGAATTGTGGTCAGATTTAACAAATGGAAAGCGAGGGAGAGCTTTGTATACTTCTCTGTTTGTGGACTACAGGTGATCTAGAATTGTTTTCCCTCTGGTTGCGCATTTAACATGTTGATAGAAATGAGGTAAAACTGATTTAAGTTTCCCTGCATTAAAATCCACAGCCACTAGGAGCGCCGCCTCTGGGTGAGCGGTTTCCTGTTTGCTTATTTCCTTATACAGCTGACTGAATGCGGTCTTATTGCCAGCATCCGTCTGTGATGGTAAATAAACAGCCACGAAAAGTATGGATGAAAACTCTCTTGGCAAGTAGTGTGGTCTACAGTTTATCATAAGATACTCCACTTCAGGCGAGCAAAATAAGACTTCCTTAGAATTCATGCACCAGCTGTTGTTTACAAATATGCACAGACATCCCCCCCCCCCCCCCCCCCCCCCGTCTTACCGGAGTGTGCTGTTCTATCTTGCCGGTGCAGCGTATATTCCGCTAGTTGAATATCTATGTCATCATTCAGCCACGATTTCGTGAAACACAAGATGTTGCAGTTTAGGATGTCCCGTTGGTAGGATATTCATGATCGTACCTTGTCTAATTTATTGTCCAATGATTTCACGTTGGCTGCTTTCCCACTCGCCATCTGTGGATCCTTACGAGGCACCCCGCTCTGTGTCCTCTGTACCTGCGTCTCTTTCTCTTGCCAATGACGGGGATGTTGGCCTTGTCGGGTGTTCAAAGTACATCCTGTGCATCCTGCTTGTTGAAGAAGAACTCTGTCTAATTCGAGGTGAGTGATCACTTTCCTGAGATCCAGAAGCTCTTTTTTGCCGTACGATAAGGTAGCAGAAACATTATGTACAAAATAAGTTACAAATAATGAGAAAACCCCCCCACATAATAGCACAATTGGTTAGGCGCCCGTAAACTGCTGCCACTTCCGGCGCCAGTTGTCTTAATTTTGAAAGATACAAGCTATATTACCTTTTATCCTCTAGGCTTCGGCTTTCTGGCTCTGTTTGAATGTGGCTTCATTACTCGTTGTTCCTTGCATGCGACTGGCTTTGGTCTTGGTGGTGGCACACAGCCTGGGAGACAGGACTGCCTGTCAGGCACTGTTCAGGGCTTAAATGCCCCATGAGCAGTGTAGAGTTGCAAGTACAGATAGGATGCGACAGGCTCTCGGTTGAACAAGTAAGTATCCCAGCATGGCACACTGCACTGCTCAGTGAGGGACCGCGCCGGACAGGAACCCACGACAACCTTTCACCTCATTTAGTAGAGGGAGGGCGGGGCTAAATGTCCCCAGCATCCAGAGGACAACAACTGGAAGTTACTTCCCACCGGAAATTACTGTAGAAGTGAGCACTTTGTGAATGGATTTGTTTTATATACATTGTACACTATTATTGGCATTTCATTTTATATTAACAAATGAAAACAAAAGCACAAAATGAAAAGGAATGACAAATCTAAAGTTACTAAAATCATTTAATTTAAAGCTGCAATATGTAAAATTTTGGGACCACCAAATTCACATAGAAATGTGAGGTATAGATCTGCCATTCTCTTTGAAAGCAAGTCTAAAAAGTAGTAGATTTATTCTGTTTTGTTCAGTTTGGTACACCAGGATCAAACAGCTGAAAATACAATATTTTTGGATATTGAAAAGATATTTCACAGTGGTTTAGATGGTACAATGATTCTCTACACTTTGATTGTTTTATCATATAAACTGAAATGAGGTGAACTATCAGAATTGTAGCATATTGCATCTTTAAGAGATGGAGAATGACATGATCAAATAAAAAATGATGCCAAAACACCAACAATGCGTGGTTACTCTCTGTACCACTATACATTTGAAAAATGTTTGTTCTAATGAATTTCAATAAACATAAGGGAGACCATATTAATATATGTACTGTAATGTAATGTATACATGTCTTACTGTGAGGAGCCCCCCATTACATTTTGGTGTTTTGGCTTAAGGCTAATTTCAATCAGATTGTTTTGGCGGTGTTGGAAGTGGAACTGCGTTAAAGCTGTCAAATTCACAAGCAGCTCGTTGTGTGACCTTATCGTGTATAATGCCATCGGATGCAAAAAACCACACCTGACTATAATCCAACAAATCCTATGCAGCTGGGTTAAAGTTCATGCAGCCGTGTTACAAGTTCAAACACTTGAATTTGACTGATAGGCTCAAATCCCCCACATCCAAATTAACATGAAAACATGCATTAGCCTATCATCAATGGTTTGACATTTGAAAGTCATTATTTCTAACATTGATCGAGCCTACACTTTCTAGCTCCGTTTTGAGCTTCTAACACGGAAGGGATAATAAGGAAAGGTGTTTTTTTGCACACAAGAAAAGCCTCTCACCGATATGTCAGCTCATACCACAGTTACACCTCCAACACCGCCAAAACATCTGCTATTCGGATGTCGGCCAACGTTGGTTAGCGCTCGATCTGATTTAATCTAGGCCTTAGTCTCCAGATGTTCCTCACATGCATAAATCTGTAAGAGGCTGTTATTGGGCCCAACATTGTGTGGTTCTGTTTCAGTTTCAGTTAGCCCTCCTTTATAAGTACCACTTGAGGCCAGCCATCAGTCTGCATGAGGACTCTAAGAGCATGCAGGCCACTTCTACTTTTAAGGTGCTCTTATTGCCCATATATGGTGTTTTAGGTAACATTCAAACTTAGATACTATTGTTTTACCCACGAGAAGGCATTACAGTGGTGTTTGGAATTAGGATTTAGGTAGACACAGAGAGCAGACACACAGGCTAGGATCATGGTACTGGAGGGCCGTTTAAGAGAAATAGTATTATAAAAAGGCTTAAATCATTTAATAAAAGGCATTTACAACAAAGGGCAGGCAGTCAGACTGTGCTGCTTTTCAAATATCAGATAATTCCTCAAGGTTTTATATACTCTTTAACTGAGCTTTCCAGATATTTTACTCTGCTCCAATAACTTGCTATTACCTTGGATTTCAATCATTACAGCACTGTCACTAAGCACCAGTTAGTGAACACAAGTAAATCACCCACCAATTCTCTATATCCACAAACGATATGGGTGTCAACTGGACACCTTTATTACATGCAGTTAGTTAATGTGATTCATGCTGAAATTGACCCAACAACCATTACATAAACTTGTTTATACCTGCCACTACCAAGTATGTCTTGATCTTGTCCACTTTCTTATTGTGCCCACATCTTCAGAAATGCATGTATGCATGGTATTAAAATGTGTCTTATCTTATGGTCTCTCCCTATGCAATTTATTTGACAGATTAATTGACATATATTTATTTATTTTAAGACATTTCAATGATTTGAGAGAACAGGATAATGATTTAAATGGTTTCACTGTCCAGATGCGTCTACACTTTTAAGATTTCCAGACACAATGTGTGCCTGACAACCTTTAGAGATGGTCAGGAAGAGCGGAAGAGCTTTCAATCATCAGGAAGAGCTTTCAATCATCTACACCTATTTAAAAATGTGGGCACAATCAGAATCTGGACAAGATCAGGACAAAGGGTGTATTATGGCAACCAGGTATAAATGGGCTTATATTTTAGCATGCTCTGAGTGAAATTTATACATTGATATCAATGTAAAGTGTAATCATCACAAAACTACCTTTAATCTACAACACAATTTTCAACTATCACACTATTTTCCACTATCATGCAGTCAGACACAATTTGATTGTACCATTCAAATCAGATGATTTTATTTACAGTGTCAAATATAACAATGCCCCGGACAGACAGCAAGTTGTGCCTAAAATAAACCACATTCCAAAGTCTGCATTCTATCCCGGAATCAAAGGCGACTGGGCCTTCCGGGCCCCCACAGACAACAGGGCTTTCCCGGCTTTTTTTCCTTGGATCACAGCCCTTTCCCAGAAGTCCATCCATGCTGATTAGCTGTACAGCGAAGGGGCCCATCCCAGATCAAATGTGACCCTTGTCTTTCTGACGGGCTTTCATTTGAGTCACTGTCACCAGCCCCCCACCATTAGAACAACGTCATCAACCCACATTGGGCGAGGGTGGACTGGCGAGGGGCGGATGAGGGGGCAATGTAGTTGTAGAGCACGTGTTGCCAGGCACACAAAAAAACCATGTCAGGCATGAGGAGTGAATAAGCACAGTAAGTGGGGGATCCATCTTGTCAGTGTCACAGAGAATAAAGATTTCCCTTGGTACAAAAGGCTTTGAACTTTGGCCGACAGAAAAATCATGATTGCTCAAATAGGTCACTGGGGCCCTGACCTCATAAGACAAGATATTGCTCAGTGATTTGAACATTTTCATTCACTGAAAACACCCCTTTCCAAACACCAGTTAGTGAGCTCGAGTAATGCTCTCTGTAGAGGTCATTTCCTATTTAATCCATAGTAGGTAATTTGGTTAATTATAATGATCACTTCCACGTTCCTAGTGTAATTAGTGTAAAGTCTGAAGGAAATCGTCTTAATTAAAGCACAGACTTGTAGATGAGATTTTTAACAGGACTACAAGCTTGCCTGTGGTAGTGTAAGTGAATGTGTTTGCTTCACTATTAGTGTTTCCTCATGGCAATTATCTCATTTAATCAAACTATTTTTAGAAACCAGTGTCCCGGAGTGTATGTTTATCAGTTTTTTCCCTAGACATTAGTCCTCCTGTAACTAAGATGAGCTCAAGAGCGCAGATGTTTTGCCTCTCTTCTCCATACAGACGTATAGAGTTCGCAACATTTTATCTGTGCCATTATGGCATCTGCATCGACATTTAAAGTAGTCCATCTTCTTCTGCTTTTGATGTTTGAAAAACATGTTTAAGCTAATATTGGTAATTTACCACCACCTGCAGTGCTGGATTCTTGAACCAAAGCTTGTGTGTCGTGAATTTATTGTGGCTACTAGATGGCAGTCATATAGCTTAACGCCATTTACAAACTAGGCTAACCAATTTGAAGAAGATAATGTTCTGATCATTGGCTGATTACTCCCAACCCATAGGAATCCCCACCCAGTTGGCTACATTAAAATGGCAGAATCCCTCAATGGCAATGAGTGCTTCCACCTATTATCTTCTCTCATATGAGCTTCATTTTTCACTTTAGACTGTCATGGAACTACCTAGCTGTATGCTACATAAACTAGAGGATAGACTTGAAAGAAAATCCATATAAATGGATGTTTTGGAACTTCATTTGAGCATAAGCAATCGTTCGTGATAGTTCATGAACATGATCTTTTACAGTAAATTAAATACACTTTTTAAGAGCACCTCTAGTTCATTTTAATCGTTACCTCTCTGTGAGCTAACATAAATGCAGCAAGTTAATATAAAATTAAATATTGACATGACATTATAATGAAGTAGAAATAAATACAGATCATTATATAAATATACACAAATGTATTTGAAACCCGAACTGATAATGCCATATGGAATGAGAGGCATAGAGTGCTTTATTTCTAGAGTCTGTTGGTATCAAACAAATGCATCATCATGCATATACTGTATAACTGTGTTTTGCAATTTATTCTACAAATCACATTATCGACAATTTCACAGTGACATGAGACTTATGTGCATGTGGAGTTGTATCAAGTAGTGTAAAAAGTTACTTACACTCTTTTTGGATTCATCATAATCAACCCAAACCTTATGGTTCCTTTTCATTACTCATATTAGAGATAGTTAGAAATGATCGTTTTCTTTAGTGAACAAGGTGTATTGAGAAATACACTCACTGCCTGCTTGAGAGCTGTGTTAACAGACCCTTAAAAATAAGAATGTGTTCTTGACTGACTTGCCTGGTTAAATAAAGGTAAAAAAAGAAAAAAATCAACAAGCAGATTGACATGTTAGTGATACAGTTCAGGATCATTCTGGTTTGCTATGGCATATTTCTACTAGTTGGTAAACAAGCAGGCAATGAGCATCTACTTCTGAAATGGCTCTTTATTTCCACTACCTATGGCCAGGACTAGTTGTGCACTATACAGGGTATATAGAGTGTCATTTTAAGACACACACCCTTGATGTTATACTTTTGTTCCATGATATGAACAGTACAATATAAAAAAGTGCCTTGTGATTAAAAGGGTTGGCAAATTTATTCCAAACTTGCAAAACATGGCTTACATCTTAATCATATCTTCCCATTCACAGTTAGAGACTGATAGAGACACTTAATAAACAATTGACTGGACTGGTTCAAGTAAAATAAATCCCTTTTAAGAAATTCAAACAAAATCTCCATTTGCTGGAGCTGTAGGTCGACTGGGCTCCTATAGAACTCTTTTAGAATTCCAGAACCCCAGACTCAGCATAGTAGAGGAGCTCTGGCTTTGGGTATGGAGTGACTGGAGGGACAAAATGCACACAGTTACACACATGCAGAGAGAAATGGGACCATATCATATCATATACCGCATAACCTCAGTAATAATACATTGTCTTCTTTTCATTAAAGACCCTAAAGAGGGATTAAGAATGACACAATATGCAATAGTTTACTAAGCATGCAGTCTGTCCATTTAATCTTAATAAGAGGTTGAATCCAAAGAAAGGAGTTGAGGCGATAGGTGGGCTTGCCTTCTGAGGGGCAGGTTGCCTGTTTAGGTTGAGCAGGTTGCTTGTGCTGACAGGGCTGCCTGCGTTGACTGTGTTGTTGTTGGCTGTGTCTTTATGGCAGCCACTGGGACACTGGCCACTACATGCATGCTTCATAGAGACCCAGCTAGCTTGGAGTGGCACAGGGAGCCAGCAGAGAGAAGGGAAGGGGTTAAATGATTCAACATGGAACCATGAATGGCAGCATCCTGACTTATGAGCCTCTGAGTCTGCTATTGAATCTGATCAACCTGGCTGGAATAGCGCTCACCCACAGTATCATATGCATCATATGAATCCCGAGCTGATTGGGCAGAATGTAAATTGGAGTGGGTAAAGGGTTTTTGGGATAATGGTGTTAAAGTGAGCCATTACCAGCCTTTCAAAGCACTTCATGGCTACGGACCTGAGTGCTACGGGTCTGTAGTCATTTAGGCAGGTTGCCTTAGTGTTCTTGGGCACAGGGACTATGGTGGTCTGCTTGAAAAATGTTAGTATTACAGACTCAATCAGGGACATGAAAATGTCAGTGAAGGCACCAGCCAGTTGGTCAGCACATGCCCGGAGCACACGTCCTGGTAATCCGTCTTGCCCCATGGCCTTGTGAATGTTGACCTGTTTAAAGGTCTTGCTCACATCGGCTACGGAGAGCGTGATCACACAGTTGTCCGGAACAGCTGATGCTCTCATGCATGCCTCGGTGTTGCTTGCCTCGAAGCGAGCATAGAAGTCATTTAGCTCGTCTGGTAGGCTTGTGTCACTGGGCAGCTTGCGGCTGTGCTTCCCTTTGTAGTCTGTAATAGTTTGCAAGCCCTGCCACAAAGGACGAGCGTTGGAGCCGGTGTAGTATGATTCAATCTTAGCCCTGTATTGGGGATTTGCCTGTTTGATGGTTTGTTGGAGGACATAGCAGGATTTCTTATAAGCTTCCTGGTTAGAGTCTCACACCTTGAATGCGGCAGCTCTACACTTTAGCTCAGAATGTTGCCTGTAATCCATGGCTTCTGTTGGGGTATGTATTGATAAAGCCAGTGACTGATGTGGTGTACTCCTCAATGCCATCGGAAGAATCCCGGAACATGTTCCAGTCTGTGCTAGCAAAACAGTCCTGTAGTTTAGCATCTGCTTCATCTGACCACTTTTTTTATAGACCGAGCCACTGGTGCTTCCTGCTTTAATTTTTGCTTGTAAGCAGGAATCTGGAGGATAGAATTGTGGTCAGATTTAACAAATGGAAAGCGAGGGAGAGCTTTGTATACTTCTCTGTTTGTGGACTACAGGTGATCTAGAATTGTTTTCCCTCTGGTTGCGCATTTAACATGTTGATAGAAATGAGGTAAAACTGATTTAAGTTTCCCTGCATTAAAATCCACAGCCACTAGGAGCGCCGCCTCTGGGTGAGCGGTTTCCTGTTTGCTTATTTCCTTATACAGCTGACTGAATGCGGTCTTATTGCCAGCATCCGTCTGTGATGGTAAATAAACAGCCACGAAAAGTATGGATGAAAACTCTCTTGGCAAGTAGTGTGGTCTACAGTTTATCATAAGATACTCCACTTCAGGCGAGCAAAATAAGACTTCCTTAGAATTCATGCACCAGCTGTTGTTTACAAATATGCACAGACATCCCCCCCCCCCCCCCCCCCCCCGTCTTACCGGAGTGTGCTGTTCTATCTTGCCGGTGCAGCGTATATTCCGCTAGTTGAATATCTATGTCATCATTCAGCCACGATTTCGTGAAACACAAGATGTTGCAGTTTAGGATGTCCCGTTGGTAGGATATTCATGATCGTACCTTGTCTAATTTATTGTCCAATGATTTCACGTTGGCTGCTTTCCCACTCGCCATCTGTGGATCCTTACGAGGCACCCCGCTCTGTGTCCTCTGTACCTGCGTCTCTTTCTCTTGCCAATGACGGGGATGTTGGCCTTGTCGGGTGTTCAAAGTACATCCTGTGCATCCTGCTTGTTGAAGAAGAACTCTGTCTAATTCGAGGTGAGTGATCACTTTCCTGAGATCCAGAAGCTCTTTTTTGCCGTACGATAAGGTAGCAGAAACATTATGTACAAAATAAGTTACAAATAATGAGAAAACCCCCCCACATAATAGCACAATTGGTTAGGCGCCCGTAAACTGCTGCCACTTCCGGCGCCAGTTGTCTTAATTTTGAAAGATACAAGCTATATTACCTTTTATCCTCTAGGCTTCGGCTTTCTGGCTCTGTTTGAATGTGGCTTCATTACTCGTTGTTCCTTGCATGCGACTGGCTTTGGTCTTGGTGGTGGCACACAGCCTGGGAGACAGGACTGCCTGTCAGGCACTGTTCAGGGCTTAAATGCCCCATGAGCAGTGTAGAGTTGCAAGTACAGATAGGATGCGACAGGCTCTCGGTTGAACAAGTAAGTATCCCAGCATGGCACACTGCACTGCTCAGTGAGGGACCGCGCCGGACAGGAACCCACGACAACCTTTCACCTCATTTAGTAGAGGGAGGGCGGGGCTAAATGTCCCCAGCATCCAGAGGACAACAACTGGAAGTTACTTCCCACCGGAAATTACTGTAGAAGTGAGCACTTTGTGAATGGATTTGTTTTATATACATTGTACACTATTATTGGCATTTCATTTTATATTAACAAATGAAAACAAAAGCACAAAATGAAAAGGAATGACAAATCTAAAGTTACTAAAATCATTTAATTTAAAGCTGCAATATGTAAAATTTTGGGACCACCAAATTCACATAGAAATGTGAGGTATAGATCTGCCATTCTCTTTGAAAGCAAGTCTAAAAAGTAGTAGATTTATTCTGTTTTGTTCAGTTTGGTACACCAGGATCAAACAGCTGAAAATACAATATTTTTGGATATTGAAAAGATATTTCACAGTGGTTTAGATGGTACAATGATTCTCTACACTTTGATTGTTTTATCATATAAACTGAAATGAGGTGAACTATCAGAATTGTAGCATATTGCATCTTTAAGAGATGGAGAATGACATGATCAAATAAAAAATGATGCCAAAACACCAACAATGCGTGGTTACTCTCTGTACCACTATACATTTGAAAAATGTTTGTTCTAATGAATTTCAATAAACATAAGGGAGACCATATTAATGTATGTACTGTAATGTAATGTATACATGTCTTACTGTGAGGAGCCCCCCATTACATTTTGGTGTTTTGGCTTAAGGCTAATTTCAATCAGATTGTTTTGGCGGTGTTGGAAGTGGAACTGCGTTAAAGCTGTCAAATTCACAAGCAGCTCGTTGTGTGACCTTATCGTGTATAATGCCATCGGATGCAAAAAACCACACCTGACTATAATCCAACAAATCCTATGCAGCTGGGTTAAAGTTCATGCAGCCGTGTTACAAGTTCAAACACTTGAATTTGACTGATAGGCTCAAATCCCCCACATCCAAATTAACATGAAAACATGCATTAGCCTATCATCAATGGTTTGACATTTGAAAGTCATTATTTCTAACATTGATCGAGCCTACACTTTCTAGCTCCGTTTTGAGCTTCTAACACGGAAGGGATAATAAGGAAAGGTGTTTTTTTGCACACAAGAAAAGCCTCTCACCGATATGTCAGCTCATACCACAGTTACACCTCCAACACCGCCAAAACATCTGCTATTCGGATGTCGGCCAACGTTGGTTAGCGCTCGATCTGATTTAATCTAGGCCTTAGTCTCCAGATGTTCCTCACATGCATAAATCTGTAAGAGGCTGTTATTGGGCCCAACATTGTGTGGTTCTGTTTCAGTTTCAGTTAGCCCTCCTTTATAAGTACCACTTGAGGCCAGCCATCAGTCTGCATGAGGACTCTAAGAGCATGCAGGCCACTTCTACTTTTAAGGTGCTCTTATTGCCCATATATGGTGTTTTAGGTAACATTCAAACTTAGATACTATTGTTTTACCCACGAGAAGGCATTACAGTGGTGTTTGGAATTAGGATTTAGGTAGACACAGAGAGCAGACACACAGGCTAGGATCATGGTACTGGAGGGCCGTTTAAGAGAAATAGTATTATAAAAAGGCTTAAATCATTTAATAAAAGGCATTTACAACAAAGGGCAGGCAGTCAGACTGTGCTGCTTTTCAAATATCAGATAATTCCTCAAGGTTTTATATACTCTTTAACTGAGCTTTCCAGATATTTTACTCTGCTCCAATAACTTGCTATTACCTTGGATTTCAATCATTACAGCACTGTCACTAAGCACCAGTTAGTGAACACAAGTAAATCACCCACCAATTCTCTATATCCACAAACGATATGGGTGTCAACTGGACACCTTTATTACATGCAGTTAGTTAATGTGATTCATGCTGAAATTGACCCAACAACCATTACATAAACTTGTTTATACCTGCCACTACCAAGTATGTCTTGATCTTGTCCACTTTCTTATTGTGCCCACATCTTCAGAAATGCATGTATGCATGGTATTAAAATGTGTCTTATCTTATGGTCTCTCCCTATGCAATTTATTTGACAGATTAATTGACATATATTTATTTATTTTAAGACATTTCAATGATTTGAGAGAACAGGATAATGATTTAAATGGTTTCACTGTCCAGATGCGTCTACACTTTTAAGATTTCCAGACACAATGTGTGCCTGACAACCTTTAGAGATGGTCAGGAAGAGCGGAAGAGCTTTCAATCATCAGGAAGAGCTTTCAATCATCTACACCTATTTAAAAATGTGGGCACAATCAGAATCTGGACAAGATCAGGACAAAGGGTGTATTATGGCAACCAGGTATAAATGGGCTTATATTTTAGCATGCTCTGAGTGAAATTTATACATTGATATCAATGTAAAGTGTAATCATCACAAAACTACCTTTAATCTACAACACAATTTTCAACTATCACACTATTTTCCACTATCATGCAGTCAGACACAATTTGATTGTACCATTCAAATCAGATGATTTTATTTACAGTGTCAAATATAACAATGCCCCGGACAGACAGCAAGTTGTGCCTAAAATAAACCACATTCCAAAGTCTGCATTCTATCCCGGAATCAAAGGCGACTGGGCCTTCCGGGCCCCCACAGACAACAGGGCTTTCCCGGCTTTTTTTCCTTGGATCACAGCCCTTTCCCAGAAGTCCATCCATGCTGATTAGCTGTACAGCGAAGGGGCCCATCCCAGATCAAATGTGACCCTTGTCTTTCTGACGGGCTTTCATTTGAGTCACTGTCACCAGCCCCCCACCATTAGAACAACGTCATCAACCCACATTGGGCGAGGGTGGACTGGCGAGGGGCGGATGAGGGGGCAATGTAGTTGTAGAGCACGTGTTGCCAGGCACACAAAAAAACCATGTCAGGCATGAGGAGTGAATAAGCACAGTAAGTGGGGGATCCATCTTGTCAGTGTCACAGAGAATAAAGATTTCCCTTGGTACAAAAGGCTTTGAACTTTGGCCGACAGAAAAATCATGATTGCTCAAATAGGTCACTGGGGCCCTGACCTCATAAGACAAGATATTGCTCAGTGATTTGAACATTTTCATTCACTGAAAACACCCCTTTCCAAACACCAGTTAGTGAGCTCGAGTAATGCTCTCTGTAGAGGTCATTTCCTATTTAATCCATAGTAGGTAATTTGGTTAATTATAATGATCACTTCCACGTTCCTAGTGTAATTAGTGTAAAGTCTGAAGGAAATCGTCTTAATTAAAGCACAGACTTGTAGATGAGATTTTTAACAGGACTACAAGCTTGCCTGTGGTAGTGTAAGTGAATGTGTTTGCTTCACTATTAGTGTTTCCTCATGGCAATTATCTCATTTAATCAAACTATTTTTAGAAACCAGTGTCCCGGAGTGTATGTTTATCAGTTTTTTCCCTAGACATTAGTCCTCCTGTAACTAAGATGAGCTCAAGAGCGCAGATGTTTTGCCTCTCTTCTCCATACAGACGTATAGAGTTCGCAACATTTTATCTGTGCCATTATGGCATCTGCATCGACATTTAAAGTAGTCCATCTTCTTCTGCTTTTGATGTTTGAAAAACATGTTTAAGCTAATATTGGTAATTTACCACCACCTGCAGTGCTGGATTCTTGAACCAAAGCTTGTGTGTCGTGAATTTATTGTGGCTACTAGATGGCAGTCATATAGCTTAACGCCATTTACAAACTAGGCTAACCAATTTGAAGAAGATAATGTTCTGATCATTGGCTGATTACTCCCAACCCATAGGAATCCCCACCCAGTTGGCTACATTAAAATGGCAGAATCCCTCAATGGCAATGAGTGCTTCCACCTATTATCTTCTCTCATATGAGCTTCATTTTTCACTTTAGACTGTCATGGAACTACCTAGCTGTATGCTACATAAACTAGAGGATAGACTTGAAAGAAAATCCATATAAATGGATGTTTTGGAACTTCATTTGAGCATAAGCAATCGTTCGTGATAGTTCATGAACATGATCTTTTACAGTAAATTAAATACACTTTTTAAGAGCACCTCTAGTTCATTTTAATCGTTACCTCTCTGTGAGCTAACATAAATGCAGCAAGTTAATATAAAATTAAATATTGACATGACATTATAATGAAGTAGAAATAAATACAGATCATTATATAAATATACACAAATGTATTTGAAACCCGAACTGATAATGCCATATGGAATGAGAGGCATAGAGTGCTTTATTTCTAGAGTCTGTTGGTATCAAACAAATGCATCATCATGCATATACTGTATAACTGTGTTTTGCAATTTATTCTACAAATCACATTATCGACAATTTCACAGTGACATGAGACTTATGTGCATGTGGAGTTGTATCAAGTAGTGTAAAAAGTTACTTACACTCTTTTTGGATTCATCATAATCAACCCAAACCTTATGGTTCCTTTTCATTACTCATATTAGAGATAGTTAGAAATGATCGTTTTCTTTAGTGAACAAGGTGTATTGAGAAATACACTCACTGCCTGCTTGAGAGCTGTGTTAACAGACCCTTAAAATAAGGTGTGATGTCTGCAATGTATGCACAGACATTAATGACCAGGAGGTTACAATTAGCCTTAGAAATGACTGGGTGGGCTCCAGGCAGAGGTTGCACCTTTACCACAGATCCAAGATCAGCTTTCACTACCCCAATTTCACTCGTCGCCAAACACAGACCCTAGATCATGATGAATGTGAATGAGGATGCAGCCCTCCGGCAGAAGATAATAGGTGGGTGGGGAGTGATGTAGAAGATAATGAGGTAGAAACATACGACTGGCTCAGAAGATGAGCTCCAGGTATATAGAACACTATAAAACTCTCCCTGTGGTCGCAGGCACTAACTGTGTGTTCACAAAGCTAGGACATGGGGCATTCTCTTTGAGCTCCAACAGACAGAGGTTTGGTGGTGAATAAATCGAACACACTTAAAAAATGATCTTTACCTTTTTAAAAACCACAACACATTTTCACCTAACATTACAATATTTTCAAGGGACATAATCAATAATCAACTCTTCGTAAAAAAACATGACAAAAAAGAATATAAACAACTTCTCAAAACACCAGTTTACATACATTTCTCTATGTCACAATAAACAGTTTATGACCTTAAGTTTGAAATAAAATATATAGTGATTCTTTGATGTTTATATCTCATTTCTCCCTTGTTTTGCAAAAGCACCATTGTAAGTACAAGTTAATGGCTAGTTGAGTTGTGTTTGTTCCAAGTGAGGTATGGTTGAGCATAGCATATTTTCACATGTGTATTGAGCACTGGTCATCGCACCAAAATAAACTATTTACAAAAGCGAATATATAGACATATCTAACATGACATAAATACACTCACATCAAGCACCTTTTGAGCGGTGGGCCTTGGACCTACTGGTTGGGCCGGGTTCTTATGTCTGTGCTAGTAAAAAGGAAGGAATCTGGGTCAAGACTTCAAGCTGTGGTAAAATGACTATTATCCAGAAGAATCACATAATTGATAAAATAATACAGTTATCACTTTATTCTACAGTCCTATTTCAGCTGGTGTTGACTTAGTCTTAACTGAGAAACACTATTGTTTCTTTTTAAGAATTTAGCATAATTGGTAACTACCCGGCACTTACATTACTAAACAGTAATCATTAGGTCATTATCATGTAATTACCATTTACAATAACATTTCTGAATAAATAGCAGGTAAATAGTGGACTGTAAAATAAGGTGTAAACAGACGATGATGAGTAAATTCTCTATAAAACCTGCATGTGCCTTAAAGGGGCAATCTGTGATTGCTACATCCATTTAAAAAAATGTTTTTTGTCATTCTATATAGCCATTGATTCTTGAAGAACATCATTTATATTAACTAAGAAACGTAGTTTAACTGTCTAATCCCATCAGAACCCAAAATATAACCTTTATTTACTTCTTTGTTCGTAAACAATGTAATTGTAAACAAAACACTGTATAACCTCAAAACATGGTTAAAACGATCATTTTCATGTCATGGATGGTCAGTCCTTGCATCCATAGCTCTGTCTATGCAATTAAGAGTGGTTACATTTATCCAGCCCCACCCCTTAGATGTTTACCGAAACAGAGTTGGGGGGGGGGGGGGGTTGTTATTGTTTGAACTGCATATTACACACTTTAAGACAAATGACATGTTTACAGTTATGATGGTCAATAAAGCTTTAGCATCAGAATGATGTATCCATCTCTAGAGTACATAAAAACTCAAAAAGAGTATGAATAGCACTCGAGTATATGTCCATTCTTTCTTTGGGTGTTAACAAAAAACAAACAATGCATCTTAAACTCCTGATATACAAAAACGTTGATCAATATTTGCATATGAACAACGAATGACTAAGTGTGCGAATACAAAGAGCAATAACAGAAACGTTGGATGTCAATTCTATATACATAGGAAACAAAGAAGAAAATCTCTTAAGTAATAAATTATCTTTTAAATCAATATTTTACAAACTAGCTTTGATTCTGATACAAACTGATCCTGAATTTTTAACACTAAGACTGATAACAGAGAAAGTGTTATGGTCACAACTGTCAATTAAGCTTTTCATATGTTGTACTTTTTGGTGTGTTGTGTGTATTGTGTGTGTGTCCTGTCTCTTATGTGGAACAGAAATCAATTCCCAACTGTCTCTAGAAGGATGACAAGTCTCTGGTGCCAAGGGAAGGGTAACAGTGAAATGAAAAGTGGAGTTTCCAGCATGTAAGCGCTACAGAAACAACCTGCTCTCTCAGGTTTGATTGTTTGTTTGTCAAACTCTGTGTGTAGTGAAATGAGAGGACTTTTAAAAAAGATGGCGGAAGAAAATGTGTATATTTACGAGCGTACCAAGCTCCATGGGTCTGTGCTCCAATGGGGGTTAGACGGGCACGCATGAGTATTGCACTGCTCACGGTCGGGCGGTTTTTCTAGAATCTCACAGCTCAGATCGTTAAAGCGTTCTCCGTTGGGCCTCTGACACGCCACCAGCCGTGTCTTTATTCCTCCACCACACGGCTTGGTACACTGCAGGACAGAGCAGGTGAAAGAATAGTGTGTAAACAGAGTCAGGACAGTTGATTCACTCCCTTGTCACAATACAGTTATCTATTACCTCTGACTTTTAACCTCTTTCAGCTAAGGGGCACTATTTTTATGTTTGGAAAAATAACGTTCCCAATGTAAACGGCCTATTTCTCAGGCAAATATGCTAGAATATGCATATAATTGACAGATTAGGATAGAAAACACACTAACGTTTCCAAAACTGTCAAAATATTGTTTGTGAGTATAACAGAACTGATATTGCAGGCGAAACCTGAGGAAAATCAAACCCGGAAGTGGCTTCTATTTTGAAAGCTCCATGTTCCATAGCCTGCCTTCACTCCATTTAAAGGGATATCAACCAGATTCATTTTCCTATCGCTTCCTCAAGGTGTCAGTCTTTAGACATAGTTTCAGACTTTTATTTTGAAAAATGAGCGAGAAAGATAACATCGCGTCAGGTGTTCGCATGAGTTTTGCAAGCTTTGCTTGCAATGAGCTTGAGGCTATAATTACGCTCCCGGATACGGGATTGCTTGTCGCAACAGGTTAAAAACAACCTGAGGATTGATTATAAAAAACGTTTGACATGTTTCTGTGGACATTACGGATACTATTTGGAATTTTCGTCTGCGTTGTCGTGACCGCTCGAGCCTGTGGATTTCTGAACATAACGCGCCAAACAAACTGAGGTATTTTGGATATAAAAATAATCTTTATGGAACAAAAGGAACATTTATTGTGTAACTGGGAATTTCGTGAGTGAAAACATCCGAAGATCATCAAAGGTAAGCAATGAATTTGATTGCTTTTCTGATTTTCGTGACCAAGCTACTGTGATGCTAGGTGTTCATGTTTGTCTAGTGATCGACAAATTTACACAAACGCTTGGATTGCTTTCGCTGTAAAGCATATTTTCAAATTCTGACAAGACAGGTGGATTAACAAAGAGCTAAACTGTGTTTTGCTAAATTACACTTGTGATTTCATGAATATAAATATTTTTAGTAATATAATTTGAATGTGGCACTCTGCAATTCAGCGGTTGTTGATGACAATTATCCCGCTAATGGGATGGGTAGCGTCAAGAAGTTAACCCCTCACCTCCAGGTACATGATGACATACAGCCTTGCAAAGCAATTTCAGAAGAATGGACTTGTAGAATAATAACCGCTATGATAACGCCAAGGTTCATAACAAAGAGATGATGCATTCAAAGTGTGACTAAACCCCCTCAGTGTATCAGTGCTGTAGGATGGCTTGGGTTCTCTCACCTCTCCCCAGTTCCCATAGACCCACTGTGGACAGGGTCCGGACTCACAGGAGCGCTGCTCGATGGGTTTGGAGCGATCTTCACAGTTGTTGGCAGCATAACCATTCTCATCTTGGCACACCACCACACGCCTCTGGAAGCCGCCCGCACACGTGCTCGAGCACTGATGTCACAGGGAGAAGAACACAGAGTGAGACAAATGGTTCACACACTCTCACACGTACAGGTATGTATGCACTAACTCAGAGACAGGCAAGTAGACATTCAAACACTAATACACATACAGTGGGGCAAAAAAGTATTTAGTCAGCCACCAATTGTGCAAGTTCTCCCACTTAAAAAGATGAGAGAGGCCTGTAATTTTCATCATAGGTACACTTCAACTATGACAGACAAAATGAGAAAAGAAAACCAGAAAAATGACATTGTAGGATTTTTTATGAATTTATTTGCAAATTATGGTGGAAAATAAGTATTTGGTCACCTACAAACAAGCAAGATTTCTGGCTCTCACAGACCTGTAACTTCTTCTTTAAGAGGCTCCTCTGTCCTCCACTCGTTACCTGTATTAATGGCACCTGTTTGAACTTGTTATCAGTATAAAAGACACCTGTCCACAACCTCAAACAGTCACACTCCAAACTCCACTATGGCCAAGACCAAAAAGCTATCAAAGGACACCAGAAACAAAATGGTAGACCTGCACCAGGCTGGGAAGACTGAATCTGCAATAGGTAAGCAGCTTGGTTTGAAGAAATCAACTGTGGGAGCAATTATTAGGAAATGGAAGACATACAAGACCACTGATAATGTCCCTCGATCTGGGACTCTACGCAAGATCTCACCCCGTGGGGTCAAAATGATCACAAGAACGGTGAGCAAAAATCCCAGAACCACACGGGGGACCTAGTGAATAACCTGCAGAGAGCTGGGACCAAAGTAACAAAGCCTACCATCAGTAACACACTACGCCGCCAGGGACTCAAATCCTGCAGTGCCAGACGTGTCCCCCTGCTTAAGCCAGTACATGTCCAGGCCCGTCTGAAGTTTGCTAGAGAGCATTTGGATGATCCAGAAGAAGATTGGGAGAATGTCATATGGTCAGATGAAACCAAAATAGAACTTTTTGGTAAAAACTCAACTCGTCGTGTTTGGAGGACAAAGAATGCTGATTTGCATCCAAAGAACACCATACCTACTGTGAAGCATGGGAGTGGAAACATCATGCTTTGGGGCTGTTTTTCTGCAAAGGGACCAGGACGACTGATCCGTGTAAAGGAAAGAATGAATGGGGCCATGTATCGTGTGATTTTGAGTGAAAATCTCCTTCCATCAGCAAGGGCATTGAAGATGAAACGTGGCTGGGTCTTTCAGCATGACAATGATCCCAAACACACCGCCCGGGCAACAAAGGAGTGGCTTCGTAAGAAGCATTTCAAGGTCCTGGAGTGGCCTAGCCAGTCTCCAGATCTCAACCCCATAGAACATCTTTGGATGGAGTTGAAAGTCCGTGTTGCCCAGCAACAACCCCAAAACATCACTGCTCTAGAGGAGATCTGCATGGAGGAATGGGCCAAAATACCAGCAACAGTGTGTGAAAACCTTGTGAAGACTTACAGAAAACGTTTGACCTCTGTCATTGCCAACAAAGGGTATATAACAAAGTATTGAGATAAACTTTTGTTATTGACCAAATACTTATTTTCCACCATAATTTGCAAATAAATTCATTAAAAATCCTACAATGTGATTTTCTGGATTTCTTTTCCTCATTTTGTCTGTCATAGTTGAAGTGTACCTATGACGAAAATTACAGGCCTCTCTCATCTTTTTAAGTGGGAGAACTTGCACAATTGGTGGCTGACTAAATACTTTTTTGCCCCACTGTACGTACATTCATGAGCATGTATGGACACAATAACAAAAACATGTTCAAACACATCCATGCAAATGTATGGTGCTCATCTATGCACTCATAACTCACTGAGACAAGGGGATCCTGCAATAATACATTTACCCAGAGTCACAGTGTCACATATTGTAGACCTTTGCACATACAGACATCAGCTACAATGAAACAAGCGCACATATAAACACTCACTCACCATTAATAAATACAAACACACCAACCTACAGTATGTGAAAAAAGGTCCCCACTGACAGACAGTATACAAAACCACACATACATCTTTCTGGCAAGGGTCGGATTGACGGCAGAGACTATGTGCTTTGAGAAACTGGATGGATAATGTACTGCTATATTAAGACACATATCCTCAAGAAGAAACTCTTGCTATTTCCCATGATCCATTAAATAACACCAGCTATTTGGGGACACAGATTGTTGTGCAACTATAATAACCCAGTTTTTAATAACAGCTGTACAATAGGCTATTAACCGCAAAAGCCATCAGCACAACTCATTGACCTTAGTCAGGGGTTGGCAACTAGATTCAGCCGCGGGACAATTTTTGTTGGAGCAGATGGTCAGGGGCCCGGACCATAATTATAATAATTTATACACTGCAAATTGACCACAACTCGATTATATTTGAAAATAACAATAATTTCATACCTTGATAACATTGAGACACGATCATGTCATTTTTAAATTTCTTAGAATACTTAGGAACAGATTTCCTAAATTGAACACATTTTTAAGAATATTCCTGGTGATTTTAGTATTTTTTGACCAAAAACTAAAATCTATCCACTCCCCAAAAAATCTGTAAGATACTTTTAAAAATCCATCGGGCCACCTGTTGCCGACCCCTGATATAGGTTGTATGCATTAATTCAATGTTAAGGACCCTAGGACTGCAAGATGATTGTAAATGGTTAATAAGAAATTCACCGCTCCCCAGGGTCCTGTCCTCCATTGGTGGGCCTGGGTTCGTCCTCCGCTGCGCCCATCGGCAGCTGTGGGCAGGTTGTTGCGGACGCCCCCGCTGGGCGAGGGGAAGGGTCGAGAATCACTGGAGCGGAGAGCAGGGCACTGGGACATGGCACACTCCTGCTCTGTGGCTGGACGGTCGTCAGGGTCACACTCCACCACATCCACTATCTGGTCACTGAGATTCAAACACACCACCTGGCGAGTGGTCTTCCCCTGCCCGCAGGATACAGAGCACTGTACACACACACACACACACACACACACACACACACACACACACACACACACACACACACACACACACACACACACACAAACAATGCCGTGGCAGCTTAGGTCAGTGTCTTGTCGCTTTAAACATGGCTGACACAAACTGAAAGTGTAGTTACAGTACTTTAAGGGACCCAATTTGTCAGATCAGTGGAACTTTTAACAGGCACTGATCAGTGTAACTTTTAATATGCCTATGTACAAGCTAAAACTACAACACTGAGGCTGCTTTAAAAGTTGGGTCTCATAACGGTAGAACACAGTCATTAAACTTCATGAACTAACTGGCCCATCCATACGCCATGCCATTCTGTAGTTATCACCCCCTCCATCAGGTATAATTTCCGGTTCCATTCCATATCAGGAGTGTCTAAAGGGAACTTTCAGAGTCAGATCCGTCTCTTTCTCTGTGCTTCTGTTTGCTGTGGCCTTGGGCTGAGCTGCTTCCTGTCTGCCTGGAGGTCACTGAGTCGCTCTGGCATAAATAAGCAGTCAGGAAGACTCTCCCAGTCATAGGCTGTATATACAGTGGGGAGAACAAGTATTTGATACACTGCCGATTTTGCAGGTTTTCCTACTTACAGTACAAAGCATGTAGAGGTCTGTAATTTTTATCATAGGTACACTTCAACTGTGAGAGACGGAATCTAAAACAAAAATCCAGAAAATAAGTAATTCATTTGCATTTTATTGCATGACATAAGTATTTGATACATCAGAAAAGCAGAACTTAATATTTGGTACAGAAACCTTTGTTTGCAATTACAGAGATCATACATTTCTTATAGTTCTTGACCAGGTTTGCACACACTGCAGCAGGGATTTTGGCCCACTCCTCCATACAGACCTTCTCCAGATCCTTCTGGTTTCGGGGCTGTTGCTGGGCAATACGGACTTTCAGCTCCCTCCAAAGATATTCTATTGGGTTCAGGTCTGGAGACTGGCTAGGCCACTCCAGGACCTTGAGATGCTTCTTACGGAGCCACTCCTTAGTTGCCCTGGCTGTGTGTTTCGGGTCGTTGTCATGCTGGAAGACCCAGCCACGACCCATCTTCAATGCTCTTACTGAGGGAAGGAGGTTGTTGGCCAAGATCTCGCGATACAAGGCCCCATCCATCCTCCCCTCAATATGATGCAGTCGTCCTGTCCCCGTTGCAGAAAAACATCCCCAAAGAATGATGTTTCCACCTCCATGCTTCACAGTTGGGATGGTGTTCTTGGGGTTGTATTCATCCTTCTTCTTCCTCCAAACACGGCGAGTGGAGTTTAGACCAAAAAGCTATATTTTTGTCTCATCAGACCACATGACCTTCTTCCATTCCTCCTCTGGATCATCCAGATGGTCATTGGCAAACTTCAGACGGGCCTGGACATGCGCTGGCTTGAGCAGGGGGACCTTGCGTGCGCTGCAGAATTTTAATCCATGACGGCTTGGTGTGTTACTAAGGGTTTTCTTTGAGACTGTGGTCCCAGCTCTCTTCAGGTCATTGACCAGGTCCTGCCGTGTAGTTCTGGGCTGATCCCTCACCTTCCTCATGATCATTGATGCCCCACGAGGTGAGCTCTTGCATGGAGCCCCAGACCGAGGGTGATTGACCGTCATCTTGAACTTCTTCCATTTTCTAATAATTGTGCCAACAGTTGCTGCCTTCTCACCAAGCTGCTTGCCTATTGTCCTGTAGCCCATCCCAGCCTTGTGCAGGTCTACAATTTGATCCCTGATGTCCTTATACCCTCTCTGGTCTTGGCCATTGTGGAGAGGTTGGAGTCTGTTTGATTGAGTGTGTGGACAGGTGTCTTTTATACAGGTAACAAGTTCAAACAGGTGCAGTTAATACAGGTAATGAGTGGAGAACAGGGGGGCTTCTTAAAGAAAAACTAACAGGTCTGTGAGAGCCGGAATTCTTACTGGTTGGTAGGAGATCAAATACTTATGTCATGCAAAAAAATGCTAATTAATTACTTAAAAAAATGTTAGAATTTCCGTCTCTCACAGTTGAAGTGTACCTATGATAAAAATTACAGACCTCTATATGCTTTGTATGTAGGAAAACCTGCAAAATCGGCGTATCAAATACTTGTTCTCCCAACTGTATCTATCTATCTGTATGTGTGTGTGTGTGTGTGTGCATGGTGGCCATAGCTGCAGCAAGGTGGGAGTATGACTAGTGATCTCTGTCTGATGAGAAAAATCTGTAAACCACAAGGATCCTAGCCCCTCTCCACAGCCCGTCACTCAATCCTCCCTCTATCCCTCACAGGTCCCTCCATCCCTCACGCCTCCCTCCAGCCCCATGCTTACCTCTATCCCTCACACCTCATCCATGCCTTCCTCACACCTCCCTCTCGCCTCATTCCATCCTTCATGCCTCCCTCACGCCTCCTTTCATCCCTAACACCTCCCTTCATCCCTCACACCTCCATCCCTAACGCCTCCCTCCACCCCTCACACCTCCATCCCTAATGCCTCCCTCTATCCCTAACACCTCCTTCCATCCCTCATGCCTCCTTCCATCCCTCACGCCTCCTTCCATCCCTCACGCCTCCTTCCATCCCTCACGCCTACCTCCAGCCCCATGCCTACCTACCTCCATCCCTTACACCTCATTCCAACTTTCATGCCTCCCTCACGCCTCATTCCATCCTTCATGCCTCCTTCACGCCTCCCTCTCGCCTCAGTCCATCCTTCATGCCTCCCTCCATCCCTAACGCCTCCCTCCACCCCTACCTCCATCCCTCACGTCTCCCTCCACCCCTCACGCCTCCCATCCACCCCCCTTACGCCTCCCTCCACCCCTCACGCCTCCCTCACGCCTCCCATCCACCCCTCACGCCTCCCTCCACCCCTCACGCCTCCCTCCACTCCTCACGCCTCCCTCCACCCCTCACGCCTCCCTCCACCCCTCACACCTCCCTCCATCCCTCACGCCTCCCATCCACCCCTCACACCTCCCTCCACCCCTCGCGCCTCCCTCCAGCCCTCACATCTCCCTCCACCCCTCATGCCTCCCTCCATCCCTCACGCCTCCCTCCATCCCTCACGCCTCCCATCCACCCCTCACGCCTCCCATCCACCCCTCACGCCTTCTTCCATCCCCCTGCCAACCTTCCAAACACCCCTGAGCCTGTTTTATCACCTCCTCCCCTTGGACCAGAGAAACACCCAATCACACAAAGTCATTATGAATTGTGGTCTGAAAAGCACAAAACACAGCTAAATAAACTTCAGATATTATAGGCCACTGAGCTGGCTAGAAATACAAGTTAATGAACAGTGCAGAGAGAGCGTATAATGGTAGACAGATTTCCCAGATCTCCCTCTAGAAGAACTGTTCACAAAGGTTAAAGACTATAGCAATGGAGGAAAACACCGTAGCCACAAGACCCTCTAGTAATGTCAAATATTAAGTGGATATTGTATACATTCAATATATTTTAAGTGTACACAGTATATGCATTTAACATGGTGGTTGATTGAAAGACAGTAGTTACTTACTGATGACCATTCTAGGACCTTCCACTGTCCGCAGTGCACTACAATGCACCCGTCGCTGGCCGGGGGCTTGACCAGGTGGGAGCAGGCTGAATCCTCTGCAACCCCACCCTGGATGTCACGGCAACTAACGTAGCGCATCCGGGTCCCTTTGCCGCAGGTGGCGCTACACTGTGGTGAAGAAGGAAGAAATCAGTACAGTACAGTGCAACACACACACACAGTATTTAATTGCTACAGCTAGTGGTAGTGCAACCAATAAAACCAACCTGTGTCCAAGAGCCGAACCTCCACTGGGTTTTGTGTGAAAGGTGTGAGGGGACTTTGGTCCCAGGGGGAACTGGGTGGCTGACAGGACACTGGGCCAGTTCACAATCCTACAGGGACAAATAGACACATCCATCAAACCAATCACACTGACAGAAACACACCACACAGTACTACACTTTCATGTACTTACTGGACACAACCTAGACAGCTCTGACAGAAGGGTACTCACCAGACTAATAGTAACAGTGTTACTCTGACAGATCCCAGAAACACACAACGATAAGCCCCTCCACATGAGGCCAACCTTCTGAATAACCTGACGCCTGTCATAACGTGTCACATTGGAGTGGTATCCCAGTCTCCAATGCCAACACTGGGCTCCTTTCTCACCTTCTGCCCCCTGCTCTATTCCCCAGTGCCCTCTCATGACCTTTGAACCCAGAATTCTGGGGTGAGCAGAGAGGGGCCTAGCTCAGGTTTAGCAGGGCCATAGAGGGCTCCACATTCCACAGTCCTCTGAGTGGAAACAAACAGGACCCTGGCAGCCAGCCAGTCAGGCAGGCAGGCAGAAAGGCAGAAAGTCAGGGGGAACACAACCTCCACAGCCTCACACTGTAAAATACACCGTAAAACATGCAGTAAATGGTTGTGAAGGTGGTGGGAGAAGAAGAAGAGAAAGAATGAAGGAGATTAATTATGAGAAGGTACTCTGGTTCTAAAGGCAGCCAAGGCCTGTCTATGACACTGTGGGTGTGTGTTGATGTGGGTGTGTAGGAAGCAAGTGTTAAGTCGTCGTTGTGTATTTTTTGGTTTTCTCCATCTCGTTGGTCAACTCAGGTAAAGATAAGCTCCATTCTTTTCTCTGTCCCCCTTTTCCAGCCATGCAGTAGTTTAGGGTGGGCGGTCTCGGAGCCGACTTCACGGATGACTGACTGGAATCACAGGGAGGTGAAGTGACTGATTCAGGGTCACTGGGCCTGACGGCTGAGTCGGGAATTAAGGCCGGGGCCTCCCTGGGACCGGAGTCTCAGTCTGCGTTTATGGCCCAGCCCAGCCCACCACTCCACACCCCACCCTGACCTGCCCACCCCATGCCCCAGGAAAACAGACCATTCTGCCTTCCAACTATTAGCGTGGAGAGAGAAAGAAACAAGCCCTAATAAACTAAACTGATGCATGGGGAGAGGTCCATAAAAGTAGAGGTTCATGAAATGTGTGACGATTAGTCAGCAATTGTATGAATGTGAGTTTGTGTTCACTGTTTATGTGTTGGTTATTTTCGACACAGCAGGAATTGTTTTACTGAAGAGGTTTTTCAGATAGGTTCACATAAGGAGGAGAGAACCAGCCTACACACATTCCATGTTGTTCATTATTTTCCATAGAACGCATAGAGCCACGAGTTGAGTATCCCTTTTATGAGTTCAACATCCACTGAAGTAGCTAGCAAGTTTACTAGATAGAGACAGTAGTTGCCTTGGTAACCAAACAAACAAACAGACTTGCTAGTTCAGCTAACCAAACTATTCATCCTAGCTTGTTATTATGAACATCAAATTCAACAATGTTAAAAAAATATATATTTGACTTTTACTTTTAAAAGCAGCTCAAACACAGTAAGAATTAACTATAGTCATTGAATTCTACTGTGCAAATATACTGTGTGTTATATGGAAATAATGCACGCTCTAGAATGCCCTTCAAGTCAATCGGAAACGAGTATTCAACAATGCCATGGTATAAACTACAGTACAAGACCGTTATCATATCGACATTAAGGTGGGAAACTACACTATTACACTACAGTACAAGACTCTTGACAGACAAACGATACCCATGGCAGACTGTAGGTGTGACTTACATAATAACCAAGGTGAGGACAGTTTCTAAGAATAATCCAGGAATGTTTTGCACCATCACCAGCCCTGCCCCATGGCTGGGTTTCTGGGGTTAGAGCCAGTTCCCCCTCCCCCTCCATCACCCACCCCCAGAACCCCCCTGCTCCCTGACAGGAGCTTTCGTGCGCCCCCTGCCGTGGAAAGGCCCTTTTCTCCTGGTCCTTCATGCTTGGTAAGGAGGCGGACGGCTGGAGGGAGACAATCCCAGCTCTGTGTCTCCGTCTGGGGGTAAAAGCGGCCTGGCACAGCCCCCCACTTACCCCCCTTTAGACAACAAGGCTTTATTGACTCCAGGTGATAATGGACTGGGTCACAGTGTGTCATTGACTGTACCTGTGTCGCAGCCTGCACAGGAAAACCCCCTTTCCTCACTATAAAATGTAACACCATTCTACAAATGCAGGGGAAGGGGAAAGTCACATGGTCAGCTCACAACTAAGCATTTAAGTACTGTGTCAGGAATGGATAAGGGTGTTTGTGTGTTCTACTGAGTCTGACAAATCAAGCCCTGGGTGGTCTAATACTGAGAAAATTGCACTACCAGTTATATTCTCACAAATGTCACTTGAAAACTGAGTAGTATACAAGGGCTGTAGCCAAAGCATCCACAAAACTGCTTTCACTTATCCCATGTTAATTCTCCAGATCTGTGCAGAGGAGATTGGGAACGTATAGAGATGTTGAGATGGATCTTAGTGGACTGTGTCCTTACCTGAGTGTCAGTGGGCCGTGTGGCCGCGTTACATTCAGTGTCGTCCATGACAGACCCATATGACCCCACAACGCACTTCACTGCTCGCATCTGGTAGCCTGGTCCACACGAGATAGTGCACTGTGTTCACCAAAGAGAAAACAAGAGAAAAGAGCGATATAAAGGAAGAGAGAGAAACATTTTTTTTAAAGGGACAGAGAAAAAGTCAGAGGGACAAAAAAAAAGCCAACATAGCAAATCTTCCCAAAAATGACTAACTGAAGGGGAAAAAGTGCACTCCCTTTGAGCCTGGTCAGACTAGTGTCAGCAGATGACAGCCTTCATGACCATAATGCATGAGTAATTCATCTACCTTCCATTGCTTTTTCCCACTGTATCCAAGTCAGTGGGTAGACACACCACACTCTTTTCTACCTCACTGACTCCAATGAAACGAGGTCAAACTTGTGTGGCAGCAACTTTAAACAATCTGTATTAAGTGCTGTAATTTTATTGTGAGGAACTGAAGTTTTATACAATTTTTTTCTGTTTTGGCCAATTCCATGGTATAGGAACACCTAATCCCCATCACACATTTAGGCTTACAGGCAGTTTGCACACACAAGCTGATTTATAAGAGCATATTTTAGATTTGCAAAATGTTGCAACACCTTTCTAGACTAGAGCTTGCTACAAAGCAGCTGTTTTTCATCCTCTGAGATCTACACTGATTATGCTTTAGCAAGCATAACAATTGTGTGCAGATTTTGTGTGCTTATTTTGGTATGTGAATGGGGGATAGACTAAATGAGTGGATTAGATTATTTTTCTTCTGTCAATGCTCTACATCTGGAGAAAGCATAGTATAGCATTCCACATAACTAAAACTCTGAAGCAAAATGGGCTTATTATGATAGATACAGTAGTATAAATAGCTGTTCCATTTGGTCATATTCTATGACATTTGGATTTTAAACAGTTGGACACATTTGGAATAACACAATAAGTTCACAAGACATGCCACCAGAGATCTCTTCACAATCCCCAAGTCCAGAACAGACTATGGGAGATGCACAGTACTACATAGAGCCATGACTATATGGAACTCTATTCCACATCAAGTAACTGATGCAAGCAGTAGAATCTGATTTAACAACAGATAAAAATACACCTTATGGAACAGCGGGGACTGCGAAGAGACACACACACACACACAGGTACAGACACACTCATACACACACACACACACGAGCACACGCACTCTACACACACGTACATTGTAATATTGTTGTATGGTGGTATTATACCATTTGTATTGTAGATATGTAATGGTGCAATAATGTTAAATGATGTACTGTTTTATCTTTTGTTGTATGTGTGATGTAAGTGCCTTAATGTTTTGGACCCCAGGAAGAGTAGCTGCTGCCAAGGGGGATCCATAATAAACACAAATACATAATCATTAGCTGTTGCAAGACACAACACTACAGTGTTTGAGGAACAGAGGGTAAGCCACAGATGTTTCCTGGAACACAGTGTGTCCCACCTGTCAAACATCATAATATTACCTGGTACAAAGCTATGTCACCACTCTCATACACATGTCACTGTACGGTTTGTCAACAGGTGTGCCTCACCTGGCCCCAAGGTCCGACCTGCCACGAGGCACAGTCCTGCTGCTGACACGTCTGGACCGACTCAGGCTTGGACGCAGAGTCACAGAAGCGGTCGTCCCGTCGGTCCTCCGCAAACTGGCACCATGTCTGCCGGTGCTTGTACCCTTTCCCACACGTCACCGGGCACTGCAACAACAGTCAACAGGCACACTGAGAAACATGGGCACACATAGCATAAAGCCTCTGGAAGGTACACTCAGAAAATGAGGACAACAGTGTGTGTGCAGTTAACAGTAGCTTTGACATGTACAGTAGGTTAGCTATGTGTGTACAGTATGTGTTTGTTTGGGATATTTAAGTAATAAGGCCCAAGGTGTGTAGTATATGGCCAATATACCACGGCTAAAGGCTGTTATTAAGCACAACGCAACGCTGAGTGCCTGGGTACAGCCTTTAGCTGTGGTATAATGGCCTTATACTGCAAGAGGTACCTTACTGCTATTATAAACTGGTTACCAATGTAATTAAAACAGTAAACAAGTCATTTTACGTCATACCCATGGTATATTGTCTGATATACTGTACCACAGCTTTCAGCCAATCAGCATCCAGGACTCAAACTACCCAGTTTATAATATAAAACATTTGCGGAATGTGACACATAGCCTTTTGAGCTGCTTGGACAGAATGTGAAAACTAGGCTTTATTGCAATAAAACTAGTTATTGCACCACATACTGCACCGTACATGACAAGATATAAGGACACTAACTATCAACATTTGGATTTGATATTTGACCCACTTCACAGGTGCTCTGTAATTTTTACATCTTTAACAAGAAACTAGATGTAGCATAAAAAGGCCATCTGGGTTCTAAATGTCTAAATTCCTCAATTAATTTCAAATGATAATCAACATTTGCAAAGCGTAGTCCAAACATTCTCCATGGAACTGACCTCAGACCAGTCTCCAGTCTTCCAAGCGGGACACAGGAACTCATTGCAGTTCTGGGCGGTGGTCAGCTTGTCTCTCTGGCTGCACTTACTCTCATCACTTTCTGCCTCAGAGGACTTCCCACACACGGCTGCACGACGCCGGGACCCTCCGCCACAGCTTTTGGAGCACTGAAACACACGCACACGTATTAAACCTTTGTCCTTCTGTTTTGCCTTCTATTTTTCTTAGCCCACCCAAAAACAGGTGGTCTCACCTCTGACCAAGAGGAGTACTCCCAACCGGCCGGGTTACAGTCTCCATGGCAACTCTCCTTGTCCTCAGGTTTACGTTGACTGCTGCAGTAACGCTCGTCCACCTTCTGGGTCTTTCCATCGGTACGGCTCAGTTTGGCGCAGTAGATCTCCAGTGTACGATATCCCACTCCACATGGGACTGTACACTCACTCTTCCGCGCTACATGCCACCTGCACAGACAGGAAAGGTCAGAGGTGAGAGACGCTGACAGGAAACATACAGATCGCATATATAAAGACTGATAGTGATGAAGAATATGTGATATGGACAGAAGGAGTGGGGTTTAGGCAGTACCTGATTTCACAGTCTGCGTTGCAGGGTTCTGTTACCATGGCTGGTCTGGCAGCCCCATGGCACCTCTGGTCTGAGACCACCACACGGTCCGACTCTCTACTACACAGGATCTTCCTCTTACGCTCTCCTGATGGGGTGTGAGAGAAGGTTTAGTTCCTTGGTCATGGTCCTGTTGCTTTTGGTTTCTCCCTGGGATTGAATCGATTGGCTAGAAAGTCCATGCACGCTTGGATTCTTTGGAGTCTAAATCAGACACGTCAAAAGGCAAGAATGAAAACCAGCAGGAGTGTGTTCCTCGAAGAGACAGGTGTGACGTCCATGGTTTAAATCATTGTAAAATCGTTATTATTTTGAAAAGCGTTCCAAGAAACCTTGCTCTTAAAGCTGGATCCTCCACCTATACCTTCTGTTCTCAATTTTCATAACCAAACATTAAGAGCAGTAAATCAGTAAAACTGCCAGTAAATCTACATGGATAAATAGAAATGTGTTAGTGAAGAAAGACACTACATCTTCAGCCCTTATTCTCTTGAGCTATTTGTGACTTTGCCACTGAAGAGCACCTGTGACGTTGACCTTTCACTCCATTGCATATTTACATGTAATTTTTAGCACTGGCAACTCCTAGCCAATTCATAGACGCTAACTACATTTAACGCCTATTGGCGATTGTATCGTCTTGCTGGGGGGGTTTGTTAAGAGCCCCGACGCTTGCTCTTAACCCTTACAAAAAAAAGTTATACAGGAATCCTGCCGGAATTTGACCCTTTGTGAAGTAATTGTGCAGGTGTCCTACAGGAATCATGTAGTACATTCCTGCAGGTATGCTGCAGGATCAAAACCTGCCAGATTTTGATATTCCTGCAGGATAAGGCAAACTGCTGAAGGAGGAGATAAAATGTATGTGGACGTGGTGCAGATGTATATAGCCAGCTAGTTTTCTATTCCAAAAATATGTTTTAACTCTCCTTTACAATTTACAACAAGAAGATGACATATTGTATTATGTGACATATTGGTCACCATAGCAACAGTTGACAGTTGGAAGTTGAGGAAATGGCTGCCAGGCAGTTTAGCTGCTAATATAAAAACAAATGTTGACAGGTAAGGGGTCAGAGAAACATACTAAAACTACAACAAATGTTTATATGAACATGTTAGGGGGTGGCGTAGTACGTTTTTAATGTGTTGTGTTTGTATAACATTTTGTATAAATAAGTTAGCTAGCTTAGCTAACATGTTCTCTACCACTTTTGTTTCCATGGAAAGTGCCAAATGAGGTTTGATATCCCTCTTACTATGTCTCTTTAGTACTGTTGTCACAAGATAGGCTATAACTTTTAAGTGTTTTGAAAAGGATGGTGATAGATTAGATTTTTGAATGACTAGGCTACTGGCTCCTTGGCAAGCATTTGAAGACGGTAACCAAGTCACATGACCTGTCATAAATAAGGACATGATTGCATTTAAATAGTAAAGAGGGGTTTAAAACATTGTTTATCTATGACATATCACATTATTTTCACTGAAATAATAAGGTCATAATTGAATAAACAAACAGTTTGATTTAAATAGAAATGAATAATTTTAACATCACTTTCTCTCTGTTTTACTTGTAGCTTGCTTGGATAGTTTCCCCACCTCCAACATGTGAGTTCTCTTCTTTTCCCTTACAGCTTAGACTACAGGGAGCACAGAAAACACACACACTATAATTATTTGCCCTGTAAATCTAGCAGTTTAGCAGAAGGCCACCACACCACAGAGTTGGTCAGTGCATGAGAAAACAATACATTTACTAATTCATCTGTTTCTGATTCTTTGTCTCATTTGCAACTCCATTAGTTCCAGTTGTCTACTAGTTAAATTCTCTGAAGGATGAGGAAGGGACACAGCAGGTTGTCCTACAGGAAAATGGATATATATCCTGCAGATTTTTTGTACAGGATTCCTGTAGGACTTTTTTGGAAGGGAGAGTTAAAACGCATTGCTTGTGGTACGGTTTTGAAAACATAAGGAACGTATAATTCATATCAGCAAGAAATAATAATACAAAAAAGGTTAAACTACCACACACGTTTATCAAATCAAATCAAAATCAAATCCATTTATAAGCTTAGTGTTCCCACAAGGCCATATTTCCATGTTACAGCGCTTGTTTACAGAAAACAGACGGAAGACAGAGGCTTGACCTGTGATAATTAGAGTAGTTAGTGTCTATGACTGGGCAAGTCTGCGCTCATCTCTGTGGAGGAGTTAAGGTACTTGGCTATTTTAGCGCCAAACTTTTAGCACCAAACTGTAAATGTTTGCTAATGGTTGTTAGTGTTGCTAACATTTAACAAGCAAATTTCTATCGCTAAAGATGTCACACGATTGTTATAGAAAAGCTAATAGGGTTGCAAAGGGAGGGTATATTACTGAAACTTTATAAGTTTACCAGTAAACTACTAGAATTTTGGTATCTTTCAAGGATTTTATGTAATCGATCACAATACATCTAGTGGCCCTTTTGGGTACTTCATATTATCAGAAGTGTCTGTAAAAATCTCTGGCCCTATATATATATTTCACAATTATTTAACCAGGTAGGCCAGTTGAGAACAAGTTCTCATTTACAACTGCGACCTGGACAAGATAAAGCAAAGCAGTGCGACTAAAACAACAACACAGAGTTACACATTGGATTAACAAACGTGCAGTCAATAACAATCAAAAAATCTGTAAACAGTGTGTGAAAATGGAGTAAGGAGGTAAGGCAATAAATAGGCCAATAGTGGCGAAGTAATTACAATTTAGCAATTTACACTGGAGTGATATATGTGTAGATGAGGATGTGCAAGTAGAAATACTGGTGTGCAAAAGAGCAGAAAAGCAAAAACAAATATGGGGATGAGGTAGGTAGTTGGTTGGATGGGCTATTTACAGATGTGCTGTGTACAGCTGTAGTGATCGGTAAGCCAACTTCAGTGATTTTTGCAATTCCTTCCAGTCATTGGCAGCAGAGAACTGGAAGGAAAGGCGGCCAAAGGATTAATTGGCTTTGGGGATGACCAGTGAAATATACCTGCTGGAGCGCGTGCTACAGGTGGGTGTTGCTATGGTGACCAGCGATCTGAGATAAGGCAGAGCTATACCTAGCAAAGACTTATAGATGACCTGGAGCCAGTGGGTTTGGCAACGAATATGTAGCAAGGACCAGCCAACAAAAGCATACAGGTTGCAGGGGTGGGTGACAAAACGGATGGCACTGTGATAGACTGCATCCGATTTTCTGAGTAGAGTGTTGGAGGCTATTTTGTAAATGACATCGCCGAAGTCAAAGATCGGTAGGATAGTCCGTTTTACGAGGGTATGTTTGGCAGCATGAGTGAAGGAGGCTTTGTTGCGAAATAGCCGGTTCTAGATTTAACTTTGAATTGGAGATGCTTAATGTAAAATATATGACCTCATTTAATAGGATGATTTAATAGGACAAAGCTGTAATCATTATCCTAAATATAAACCATCAACTTAGTTCAGCATGAAACGTTCTTTATATTTAAAAAAAAAAACTGTTTGCAGTTCAATAGTTGAAGATTTGAGGTTAATTGAAAATAATCACATTATTGATCAGATGCTATTTTCATTAATTACGCTATTTTCTCTTAAACCCTATGTTCTATCTACTAGAAACTCATGGACAATATGGAAACAGACATATTATTTTTTTAATATATATATATATATATATATATATATATATATATTTTTTTTTAAGTTATTCAAGCATAAATTACCAAAGAATCTTACTGAAGATTCCAGTAACCTCGGTAAATTACCACTAGCTTTGCAACCGTACATGCGAGTAGAAATGTTTAACATTGTTTATTAATTAAGAAGTTAAGTTCCATTTGTATCCCTGAGCTGTACTCACCACTGCAGGTTGCTTACTGATTTGGAGAGAGTGCGTCGGCCGCTCACATGCGCCAAGTAATTGGAGACAATGGGAGACTCTCAATAGCATTTCCTTGATTCCTCTGGGACCTCTGAACTCCTCATCCAATGTGTTTTGAGGAGGGGGCGGGGAGAGAGCACCCGAGGAATCAAGGAAACACAATTATGATTCTCCAAATCTTTTATGTCGAGAGGTATTTTCCTAATAATAGCCTATCTACAGTATATTAGTTTAATGTTAATGTAATTGTTACGACTTCTACCGAAGTCGATGCCTCTCCTTGTTCGGGCGGTGCTCGGTGGTCGACATCACCGGTCTTCTAGCCATCATTGATCCATTTTCCATTTTCCATTGGTTTTGTCTTGTCTTCCTACACACCTGGTTCCAATCCCATTCATTACCTGTTATGTATTTAACCCTCTGTTTCCCCTCATGTCTTTGTCAGAGATGGTTTGTTATTATTTTCATGTTGTTTGTATTGGTGCGTGTCGGGTCCTCGTACCCACTTTGTTTTGTGTATTTTTTCATGGTTTTGGAGTTATGTTTTTTACGTCATTAAACTACTCCATTTTACCAAGATAAATACTCCTGCGCCTGACTTCCTTGCCACCTATACACAGGCCTATGACAGTAATAAAGTATTTGTCCTGAAATGTTTAAATATATCATGGATTGGTCATTGATAAGACAACTATTGAGAAGTATTGATTGTAAAGGGAAATACTAGGCTAATAATAATTGATGAAATACCTGTTTAGGTGCATTTTGTATTACCTCAGTGTTACGGGTTGCGCTTCATGTATCCATTTTCAGGAGAGCATAGGCTGGAGTGACATGTTATCCAATGCTCTAGTCTAGGCCTACTAAACTCAGCTGTGTGCAATCATTGATGCTTTGTCAAAATTATAGGAGCTCTGCCTAGTTTAAAGGTGCTCTGTCTTAGAAGCTAATTGAAGCTTCAGTATATTGGCCATTTAGTTTATCTGTATAAGTCAGAGTCCATCAACATCTTGTCATAGATCCAGCTCACCTTCTGCACCTGTTAATAAATACCACAATTTTGCACCTGAATTCCATTTGCCTCCTGATGCTTCACACACCCTGACAAGACTGTAGGGTCCACTATACTACACAATTTAAAAAGAAATGTCTACTTTTCAACTTTCTATAAAACCCTTGGTTGCAGGAGCTTTTTTCGTGTTGGCGATTCATGGTGGTCAGATACAACAACTCCTCTCTCCCCCGACCTTACACCTTCCCCCACACCTCCTTTTCCACACTCCTCTACTATCTTCTCTTTACCCCCCTAACCCCTACACCCCCTCTTCTCCATTCCCTTCACATCCCTCCCCCAGCCCTCACCTTGGCAGGGCCTGCTGCACTCCTGCCAGGGCCCGTAGGCGTCCCAGATGAACTGCTGGGGTTTATCCTCGATGGGGATGTTATAGGAGTACCTGACGTCTGGGTTGTACAAGTTACCTACAGAAAGCACCTGCGGAGTGAGAGGGGGGCAGAGGAACAGAACAATATGTACAGTTCCACTGTTCCATTTGCATCATAACCATTTTACTGTGTCACCTTCTCAACAGTCAGGTAAGGAATTGTTACCTGGACAATGATCTCCTCTTCGATGCGGTCAGTGCAATTGATTCTCTCAATGATGTGGTCAGATCCGCTGTACTCGATGATGGTGTTGCCCAGTTTGATTTCCCTTTTAAACATGCTAACCACAAACTCTCCATTGAGCAGATACTCCCCTCTGATGTTTGAAACAGCTGCACACAAAGAGAGAATAGGTGACACTGACATGAATAAAAAAGGATGGCATAAGAGTCTGAAAATTCACTATGGGACAGGGTGAGAAACCTTTGATGAGCTCAGCTACTGTAAAGTCATTTTTCCTTTTGTTGAGGAAATCAAACAGAGTGTTTACATGGAGATACTGTGGAGTTGGCTGAGTGTTTACATGCACATACTGTAGAGTTGGCTAAGTGGACATACTGTAGAGTTGGATACTCTGCATGGACATACTATAAAGTTGGTTGAGTGTTTACATGGAGATACTGTAGAGTCGGCTAAGTGTTTACATGGACATACTGTAGAGTTATACTCTGCATGGACATACTATAAAGTTAGCTGAGTGTTTACATGGACATACTGTAGAGTTGGCTAAGCGTTTACACTGACATACTGTAGAGTTGGCTAAGCGTTTACATGGACATACTGTAAAGTTAGCTAAGTGTTTATATGGACATACTGTAAAGTTGGCTGAGTGTTTACATGGACATACTGTAGAGTTATACTCTGCATGGACATACTATAAAGTTAGCTGAGTGTTTACATGGAAATACTGTAGAGTTATACTCTGCATGGACATACTATAAAGTTGGTTGAGTGTTTACATGGAGATACTGTAGAGTCGGCTAAGTGTTTATATGGACATACTGTAGAGTTATACTCTGCATGGACATACTATAAAGTTAGCTGAGTGTTTACATGGACATACTGTAGAGTTGGCTAAGCGTTTACACTGACATACTGTAGAGTTGGCTAAGCGTTTACACTGACATACTGTAGAGTTGGCTGAGTGTTTACATGGACATACTGTAAAGTTAGCTGAGTGTTTACATGGACATACTGTAGAGTTGGCTAAGTGTTTACATGGACATACTGTAGAGTTGGCTGAGTGTTTACATGCACATACTGTAGAGTTGGCTAAGTGGACATACTGTAGAGTTGGATACTCTGCATGGACATACTATAAAGTTGGTTGAGTGTTTACATGGAGATACTGTAGAGTCGGCTAAGTGTTTACATGGACATACTGTAGAGTTATACTCTGCATGGACATACTATAAAGTTAGCTGAGTGTTTACATGGACATACTGTAGAGTTGGCTAAGTGTTTACATGGACATACTGTAGAGTTGGCTGAGTGTTTACATGGACATACTGTAGAGTTGGCTGAGTGTTTACATGGACATACTATAAAGTTAGCTGAGTGTTTACATGGACATACTGTAGAGTTGGCTGAGTGTTTACATGGACATACTGTAGAGTTGGCTAAGCGTTTACATGGACATACTGTAGAGTTGGCTAAGCGTTTACACTGACATACTGTAGAGTTGGCTAAGCGTTTACATGGACATACTGTAAAGGTAGCTAAGTGTTTATATGGACATACTGTAGAGTTGGCTGAGTGTTTACATGGACATACTGTAGAGTTGGCTGAGTGTTTACATGGACATACTGTAGAGTTGGCTGAGTGTTTACATGGACATACTGTAGAGTTGGCTAAGCGTTTACATGGACATACTGTAGAGTTGGCTGAGTGTTTACATGGACATACTGTAGAGTTGGCTAAGTGTTTACATGGACATACTGTAGAGTTGGCTAAGTGTTTACATGGACATACTGTAGAGTTGGCTGAGTGTTTACATGGACATAATGTAGAGTTGGCTGAGTGTTTACATGGACATAATGTAGAGTTGGCTGAGTGTTTACATGGACATACTGTAGAGTTGGCTGAGTGTTTACATGGACATAATGTAGAGTTGGCTACACTGAGAGTCGGTCAACTGTAAACAAACTCTCACTTAACTCAGTGATAAAAAAGAGCAGCAAAACAGCTGATGTTTTCATTTACAGCAAGGCCTGCAACAGAGAACAGATAAACCTAATTGGGGTAAAATAATCCTACATTCCTCCTGGAGGAATCTCATTCCTCCTGTTCTGTTCATCAGTTTGTCTGCTGCACACATTCACACTAATGCGATTATGGAGCTAATTTCCTGAGTTACTTTCCTCGCCATTTCACACATCACAGTTGTGGCCGCAGAGAACGGCCCAATTCCCGCAAGCCCTCTTACCCCCTGTTCCCCCTCAGGCCCCAGCTCAACCGCAGAGACAGTCACACACAGGCACACATACAAGCACACAAAGAAACACAGGCATAGTGACCTTTACGAGCAGCACAGAGAGAATGAAATGGCCCACAGAGGGCTATATGAGTTCTGGATCATTAACGCGTTAGCACGTGTGCCCTAAACTCTCGCACATGCCAGGTTCAATGGGCCCTCCAAAGCTCTCAGCTGAAGACAAGCAGAACACTACTGTACAGTAGCACCACCAATCATAAATCGAATCAAATAAAATCAATGTGCTAATTCGTGTTGGCGGCAGGGTAGCCTAGTGGTTAGAGCGTTGGACTAGTAACCGAAAGGTTGCATGTTCAAATCCCTGAGCTGACAAAAGTACAAATCTGTCGTTCTGCCCCTGAACAGGCAGTTAACCCACTGTTCCTAGGCCGTCATTGAAAATAAGTATTTGTTCTTAACTGACTTGCCTAGTAAAATAAAGGTAAAATAAATAAAAAATTACAACCTTGCCATGAAATGCTTAGTTACAAGCCTTAAACAACAATGCATAATTAAGAAAAATAAGAATAAAGAAAATATTAACTAAATAAACTGAAGTAAAAAGAAACTAACACAATAAAATAACAACCATATACAGGGGGTACCGGTACTGAGTCAATGTGAGGAGGTACAGGTTAGTCGTGGTAATTGAGGTAATATGTACATGTAGGTAAGGGTAAAGTGACTATTCATAGATAATACAGAGTGAGTAGCAGCAGTGTAAAAAAACAGGAGGTCAATGCAAATAGTCCGGGCAGCCATTTCATTAACTTTTCAGCAGTCCTATGGCTTGGGCGTAGAAGCAGTTAAGGAGTCTTTTGGATCTAGACTTGGTGCTCCGGTACAGCTTGCCGTGTAGTAGCAGAGAAAACAGTCTATGACTAGGGTGGCAGGACTATTTGACAATTTTTGGCCTTCCTCTGACTCCACCTGGTATAGAGGTCCTGGATCGCAGGAAGTTTGTCCCCATTAATGTACTGGTCCATATGCACTACCCTCTATAGCGCCTTGCGGAAGGAGGCCGAGCAGTTGCCATACCAGGCGGTGATGCAACCGGTCAGGATGCTCTCGATTGTGCAGCTTTAGAACCTTTTGAGGATCTGAGGACCCATACCAAATCTTTTCAGTCTGCTGAGGGGGAATAGGCATTGTCGTGCCTGCTTCAATACTATCTTGGTGTGTTTGGACCATGATAGTTTGTTGGTGATATGGACACCAAGAATCTTGAAGCTCTCAACCTGCCTGTAATCCATGGCTTCTGGTTGGGGTATGTACGTATGGTGGGGACAAAGTCATTGATACACATATTGATGAAGCTGGTGACTCATGTGGTGTACTCTTCAATGCCATCGGATGAATCCCGGAACATATTCCTGTCTGTGCTAGGAAAGCTGTCCTCATCTGACCACTTCCGTATTGAGCGAGTCACTGGTAATTCCTGCTTTAGTTTTTGCTTGAACGCGTCTCTGTGTGAGCAGTAAACATAGTGTAGATTTCTTTTCTTTGGATGCACATGATACATGCTGGTAGAACTTAGGTAAATGGATTCAAGTTTTCCTGCATTAAAGTCGCCAGCCGCTAGGAGCACCGCCTATGGATGAGCATTTTCTTATTTGCTAATGGCCTTATACAACTCGTTGAGTGTGGTCTTAGTGCCAGCATCGGTTTGTGGTGGTAAATAGACAGCTATGGAAAATATAGATACAAATTATCTAGGGAAATATTGTGGTCTTCAGTTTATCATGCGGTAATCTACCTCAGGCGAGCAAAACCGTGAGACTTATTTGATATTAGATTTTGCGCAATAGCTGTTATTGACAAATGGACATAGACCTCGTCTTACTGTTCTGTCTTGCCGATGCATGGAAAACCCAGCCAACTGTGTCGTCGTTCAGCCACGACTCAATGAAACATAAGATATTACAGTTTTTTAAAATATTTTTTTTATTTTACCCCTTTTTTTAAATTTGACCCCTCTCACCAATTTCGTGGTATCCAATTGTTTTTTAGTAGCTACTATCTTGTCTCATCGCTACAACTCCCGTACAGCCTCCGATACACAACCCAACCAAGCCGCACTGCTTCTTAACACAGTGCCATCCAACCTGGAAGCCAGCCGCACCAATGTGTCGGAGGGAACACCGTGCACTTGGCAACCTTGGTTAGCGCACACTGCGCCCGGCCCGCCACAGGAGTCGCTGGTGCGCGATGAGACAAGAATTTCCCTACCGGCCAAACCCTCCCTAACCCGGACGATGCTAGGCCAATTGTGTGTCGCCCCACGGACCTCCCGGTTGCGGCCGGTTACGACAGAGCCTGGACGCAAACCCAGAGTCTCTGGTGGCGCAGCTGACGCTGCAGTACAGCGCCCTTAACCACTGCGCCACCCGGGAGGCCTGATATTACAGTTTTTAATGTCCCATTGGTAGGATAGCCTCGAACGGACCTCATCAAGTTTATGCTCCAATGATTGCAAGCCAATATAATGGAGGGTAGAGGCGGGTTACACACTCGCTGGCAAATTCTCACCAGGCACCTGGATCCTTCCCATCTGACTCATTAAATAAAACATCTTTGTCCAGTTCGAGGTGAGTAATCGCTGTTCTGATAACCATAATCTCTATTTGGTCATAAGAGACAGTGGCAGAAACGTTATGTACAAAATAAGCACAATTGTTTAGGATCCTGTAAAACGGCAGCCATCCCTTCTGGTGCCATTGAACCATCTCATATCTGCTCAAGAAGAGAATACTAAACCTTTTTACACCTCTGAAAGGTAGACATGTTTAAATTCCACAGCCAACAAGACCCTAAAAAAGTGTTTTGATAGTGAGTCTGAGTCTTACCGAGGTAGTTATCGTCTTCTGGTTTCCCTGAGTAGCTGTGTTGACGAACATCAATATTTGTAGCACCACTGGGTATTCTCACCACTTCGTTGTATCCTGCAGCACAACAAGCAGAAGACAACTCAACGTCTCTGAGTGGACATGACTAAGTTAGTGGGTGAGAATATAAACTGGGTGGTTCGAGCCCTGAATGCTGATTGGCTGACAGCCATGGTATATCAGATGGTATACTACGGGTATGACAAAACATGTATTTTTACTGCTCTAACTACATTGGTAACCAGTTTATAATAGCAATAAGGCACGTCAGGGTTTGTGATATATTACCAATATACCATGGCTAAGGGCTGTATCCAAGTGATAAACTTGGATTAGCTAACACAGCGTGCCATTGGTACACGGGAGTGAGGGTTGCTGATAATGGGACTCTGTACGCCTCTGTAGATATTCCATTAACAATCAGCCGTTTCCAGCTACAATAGTCATTTACAACATTAACAATGTCTACACTGTATTTCTGATCAATTGTATGTTATTTTAATGGACATAAATGTGCTTTTCTTTCAAAAACAAGGACATTTCTAAGTGACCCCAAACTTTTGAACAGTAGTGTATAATGGGCTAATGAAAAGCTTTCAGTGACCCTTTTCAGCCATTGTGATGATACATAGTTTGAATACCACGACTGGCCCTAGGCTCACCGTAGCGCACCATGTTGAAGGTGCCTGCCACGGTCTTGCACGAGGAGTTGTCACCACCACACACACCACACTTATCTCTCCTCGCCTTGGAATTCAACACATGGTCACATCCCGCTTGCTGCACAGGTATGAGAAGGAGAATGGAGAGGTGGTTAATGAGGAAAAGGAAGTGGAGGAGGAAAAGGAGAAGGCAGATGATGAGAGGGAGGGAAAGGGGGGTATAGGACAGGAAAGGAGAAATATCCAACAACATATCACTCTCACTTTAATTTGCTTGGCAGATTCTCATTGATAAACATTGATGCAGCTAGGATTTTAGTATTTGTGAGATAATGTAACTAGAGTAGTGGCATTCTTATGAAATCCTGTACTGTACTCTGCAACACTCTGCTAGCCTGCAGGGATAAAAACCATATGACCTAAGAAGATAGTTGCCTAATACACAGAACCTAACCCAGTTAAGTGTGTTAAGTCCATATCAGTGTAACACATCTGAAAGGAATTCTCTATCGTAAACAGCACCAAAGTGAAACTCTTTGGGTAGTTGGGTTTAGTTCAAGTTCCCTCTAATAGCGACCTCTGTGATCAATATTCTTCACATTTTAAAATAATGTCATTGTCTTATTACTGTTATGAATGGTATATTCGGTTAGCTGTCAGACTGAAGCTGTTAAAGGCTGTGTGTCAGTCTCACCCTGCACAGGCCCTGTACACAGATGTCGTTGGTATCGGGGCCACATGGCGTGCCATCGATGACCCGATCCCTGAGCTGATAGTAGGCGGTGCTGCCAGCCACCCTGCAAAACAGCTTACAGCGATCCTTCATCTGAACTACAGAACAGGAGAGGAAAGGGGAATGGTGAAAACACTCCACTGACCACATTAAAGGGGCTAATGAATTCAACCATATGGATGCTCTAACAAGTTTACTTAGCGTCCTCAAGCTGGATCACATTGATTCACTGAGCACTCAGAGTGCTTTGAGCACATCTACAGGAAGCCTTAGTTTACTTGCAGCACATTTCTAAAGGTCTAAACAGTCCAGTACATATAGAGGTTTTTCTCTGTGTTAGAAAGATGTAAAAACCAGAAGGTGTCAAGAGAGAGAAGATGTTCTTACTTCCGCTGTACTTGGGTACCCAGCGCACATTAGGAGGTAGACCGTTGATGTTGAAGTGCCGGCCATCGAAGGCTGCACACTGCTCCTCTCTGAAGTCTCTCTTCTGCTTGGAGCAGGGCTCTGAGTTACATGAGCGGAACTTCATCCTGCGCCCCACACAGTACTTCCCCCCGTTCTTGGGCCTGGATGAAGGTGGTAAATAAATACATAGTCAAATCTTGTACTTTAGGATTGATATGGAAATAATTAATTTAAGGAGCCTTGATGGTATGGTACATTGACCACGGCAGCTCCAAGGGAGACACAGTCCAGTAGATGTGCATGACTACAAAGGCTGTGCTTACATGGGTTGGTTGCACTCGCGGTCGGCGATTTTGATGCCCCCGCCACACGTCCGCGAGCAGGAGCCAAACGGAGACCAGCCTCCCCACGCCCCCTGCACTGGCGTGGGATCGTGCTCTTTGGTAATGCACTGGCCATGTTTACAGTGCTGTGAGAGAGAGAGAGAGAGAGAGAGAGAGAGAGAGAGAGAGAGAGAGAGAGAGAGAGAGAGAGAGAGAGAGAGAGAGAGAGAGAAGAAGAGCATGAGATAATGAAACCTTAGCCCGCACACTGGCAACACATCTATCTGAAAGTACTTCACAACCTCCTTTGATGTTAATCTGGGAAAAATTACAAAACGAATGGAAAAAGACGTAACCCAAAAAGACATCCATTATAAATGTGTCTGTCTGAGGGTAAGTGAACTCAAAGGGGAAGATATGTTTCAGGTTATAGCGGAGGATCCATTTTCGTTGGCAACAACAACTGCATTGTAAAAAGCAGCAGCCTCAGTGTTGAAGGGTTGAGCAGGTTGGTTGGTTTGTGTGTAGGAATATAATGTGTAAACAGAGCAGGCTCTGAACATGTGTGCTGTGGGACCTCAGCTCTTTTATGTCAGACAGACAGCCAGGAAGTGAAGAGTTTGGTAGAGGGCCTAATTAGAAGCAACACTAAACCAGTAATGGATAGGGAAATCTCCACAAGCCTCTATTCACAGCTCTACCATAAGCCTATTACTGCCTCATAATAATACCAGCTCTGGAGAAAACAAATCCATCCTAACCCAAGTTCCAAATATGTTTGAACAAATGGATGGATTTGGAGCAACTACCACGTGCGCCCCACTCATGTTCAATTATGAGTTTATATCGAGTTGTCATTGGTAGATTGATTTTGTGGCAGGCTTCTCTGAACTTGTTGTTTTATTTTGAAATTTGTGCTTTTGATTAAATAATAACAGATTTTATAGTCGTGAATCATTCAAATAGCAGCAGAAACAAAAAAAGTTCAAATCAAAGTTTCCTTTGTGGTTATTTATGGGGTGTTTTTGACAGTTCATAACATTGAACATTTCCAGTATGCCCCAGTATAGTGATTAAGCTGGCTTGGGGTGTATGTGAGTGTGTTTGTATGTTCATGCACAGGCAAATTAAACTATTTGATTATATATCTCGCTCTCTCTCTGTGTACACACTACATAAGTATCTGGTGCTAGTCTCTCATATTTTCCCACTTTTAATTTGATCTTTATCTTTATCTCACCCTCTCCAATTATCACAATCTGTCCATTTTCTTCCTTCTCCCTGTCAGATCCCTATATACTGTGGTAGATCTCTCTGCTACTTACCTTTCCTGGAGAGCACTCTGTTCCATCGGCCCAGGGCATGTGTTGGGTCCTGCAGCCCCTCTGGGCACCCTCTGGGCTGGTGCACCACAGCCTGCGGCACTGGACCTGGAGAACACACACTGTTACCATTCCCCTGCCTGAGCCCCATCCACAAACACAGACACAGTGCTGTATACTCTTGTATCTCTTACAAGGTGTGTTACCTTTAAACAAAACCTGAAACTAATCCCTGAGAAAAATCAAGCCAAGTGGCTTGCAGGGCTTCACAGGAGGTGTAGCATGTAAACAAAATATTTAACACATGCAGAAGGCCTAGCTGAGAGCCAACTGGGACAGCAATTGGATATTACATAACAGATTAAGGTGACTCTAGTATAGAATGTCTGGAGCCATAGACTACAGTAATGTAGGACTAGACAGTGAACTGAGTGTCTGGGTACTTTCTCGTCTTTGACAGACCAACGTACAAAACATTACATTTTAATTACGCATGGTGCATTCTCTTACCATATATGGGCACACCTGTGTCCCCGGCCCAAATATCAATTCACATTGTTTATTGACATTGTATATCCGTCCAGGCAGCTGCTGTGACAGACTGTATGGCCTAGAAATGGGCTCATCAAGTAAGCACTCTCCATACCCTGTGCTATTAAGAAATAAAAATAAAATGACTTCAAGAAAAAAGAAAAAAAACAAAGACACAAACAGACAGAAAACACACTCAGTACAGGTGGACAGGCAGTATTCTGTACAATAACAGAACCACTACTGTAATGTATGTACCTGGCGCTCTACAAACAAACATATCTGGAAGTATTACAAATTCCAAACATACACTCACAACACAGAAGTAATGTTATTTCCCTTTAACCCAGAAATGTCCAGATACCAGTTGTGATTGAATAGTTGACTGGTCATTTAACCCCGCTATCGACAATAACACTTCTCCATAATGACATGAATGTCTATACTAGAAAACAATGTCCTTTACATACTCCAGGAACTCTGTGATGTATTTCCTGCTACACTTGGACCACATCCAGGGGTTAGTGTAGTGGTTGAGTGTGGGTGCCATCACATGCTGCTGTATTTTAACCCCCTCCTCTTTGCACTTGTTGCTGTCATCATGGGGCATGTTGAATCTGTCAGGGGGCCAAACCACAATTGAGAACATGTATTCACCACAACACACAGGTCTAACCCTCTAACCCACCATCAAAAAACCTAAATGTTGGGCTGATTGCTAAGCTAACTACTAAACCTCATCCTTTAGGCAGCAGAATGGTAACACAGAGGGTTAACTGACTGAGCTGGTTGGGGTTAACATTAGCAGCTGGTCTTTGACGGGGCCAGTGTACTCACACATGGCCCAGTTCATGGGCGATAGTAAACGCAGTGCTGAGTCCATTGTCCTCACTAATACTGCAACTTCTGTATGGATCACACACTGTACCCAGCTCTGCAAGCCCTGCAAACCAAGAGTATAATCATCATCATATTTGTTATTAGAGCAATGTCATCACCTTCATCATCATTACATTGTCATTAGCACCCTAAAAAGCAGCATCATAATAAGTACATCAATATTATTATGAAACTGTCACCAATCAAACGTTATGTTGCAGTCTATATTGCAAGTGTCTAGAGAGCTCCTCTTACCTAATGTGTCACACTTGTCCCGCGCTCGACAGATGTCCTGCCTGTGAAGAACACACAGATGGAAGTTATGTCACTGGTTTCACACCCCAGAATCCCATTGCACACCAGATAATAAATAAAAGACAACATATTACAGCAACTTCTGGGGGTAGCCCCAACCGTGGCTCGAAGCTAGGACTGTCAACACAACACTTTAGCTGTTACCCCGAGAGATGGTGATGAGAATGGCTGTGTCGTGGTGGGAGTGACAGCGTACCTGGTGATGAGAATGGCTGTGTAGTGGTAGCAGTGACAGTGTACCTGGTGATGAGAATGGCTGTGTAGTGGTAGCAGTGACAGTGTACCTGGTGATGAGAATGGCTGTGTCGTGGTAGCAGTGACAGTGTACCTAGTGATGAGAATGGCTGTGTTGTGGTAGCAGTGACAGTGTACCTGGATATGAGAATGGCTGTGTAGTGGTAGCAGTGACAGTGTACCTAGTGATGAGAATGGCTGTGTCGTGGTAGCAGTGACAGTATACCTGGTGATGAGAATGGCTGTGTCGTGGTAGCAGTGACAGCGTACCTGGTGATGAGAATGGCTGTGTCGTGGTAGCAGTGACGGTGTACCTGGTGATGAGAATGGCTGTGTCGTGGTAGCTGTGACAGTGTACCTAGTGATGAGAATGGCTGTGTAGTGGTAGCAGTGACCGTGTACCTGGTGATGAGAATGGCTGTGTCGTGGTGGGAGTGATGGTTCTCATCTTGGTGATTTTGCCTCTGTTGCCAGATACAGAAGTTCTTTAAAGTGGTCTGTGCATTGAAGGAAATGGTAGGGCCATCCTACAGTAGAGAGAACAAGGGAGAGGTTTACAGTACTGTATTGTGCTTCTGGGGCTGATGAATGACTGCAATGCATTGTATTTCTCTGAAAAGGATTAGGATTAGAGTTAGTGTTGTAATCTTACCAGCTCATTGTTGATTATGACTAACTTCACAATCACAATGTTAATGAGATTTCCAATGCTAGGATCCTTGTAGATGGAAGACACCTGAAGGAAAAGATTATAGACAGAAAAATCTACAGTTTATTTTACATCCAATACTACATCCAATACTGGATAATTTCATTATCCAACATTCATCAAACTCTTTAGGAGTGTACTCAATCAGTGGTTCAGACATTCAAAATCAACATGCAGTTTTAAGGGGAAGAAAACCTGGTCTCGTTGTCTTGTTTGAGAGGTGTATTATGGCTGCACTCAGATCCTGTAGCGAATGCAGACTGCCAAGATCAGAAGATAGGCCAGGCTAGCTACCCCCTAGGTTCTCAGCCATAGACTCCTGAGGAGGCCTTTATATGAAGTGGCCAGGAATATGCCATCTATGTGACATACCTGAGGTTATTTTTTCACTTTCATCAAAGCTGTCAGACAGGTAAACCTCATGCTGCCCCTCTCCTGACCGTTCGAACATGTTTGTTTACTCCTGCCATGGGCCTTACCCTCTGAGCCCTCCGCCTGCTGCCCATTTTATTTTACCTTTATTTAACTAGGGAAGTCAGTTAAGAACAAATTCTTATTTTCAATGACGGCCTAGGAACAGTGGGTTAACTGCCTGTTCAGAGGCAGAACGATAGATTTGTACCTTGTCAGCTCGGGGGTTTGAACTTGCAACCTTCCGGTTACTAGTCCAACGCTCTAACCACTAGGCTACGCTGCCGCCCATGGCCTGGGACACAACAGAATACAGCCACACTCCCCTACAATAAAAAAGGCTGGCTGGCCATTGGGAGGGTGGTTAACTGAGCAGAACTTACGATGGACATTAACGTGAGAATGTAGTGCTGAAGGTTGCTCCCGTGATGTTCCACCATCTTGCTGTCTGCCACCACCATGACTTCTACAAAGCGGGGATAGGAGAGGAAGCGCTTTGATCTCCTGTGAGGTCCTGAGTCACCGCTGCTTTCATTAGCCGGCCGTCTTCTGCTTTCTCTTTCTGATCTGGAGAGGGGATTGGCAGAGAGGCTCTCCAGGTCATTCAGCATGTCGCTGCTGTTGGCCATCGGACGTCTCCTCACCTTGTCCCTGTTCCTCTTGTGTCTGTGTTTATGTCCTGGAAAAGAGATGGTCAGATGAAAATAATACTCTCAATATAAAACACAAGCTTATACTACAAGCTTGTATGACAGGCTATTGCATTTATCAGACAATAAACTGTCATTCTCTTCCTAGAAAGTAGGGTTCAGTGGTATCCGTTCCTGTCCCATACTGGGCTCTACTGTATTAACGGCAGTGCACACAAGGGGCGGTATTTCTTTCCAAGCGTAATTTGTTTTGACGCACCCAAAAAAATGTTAGCAGCAGGGATCTTGATCCAAAAAGGACTTGATTGTCTCTGTTGAAACCAATAAGCTTGATCTGACAAGCTAGCCACTTAACTAGCAAGTTAGCAAACCAAATGCATAGCTGGAGCCCTGAGCCGGAGATCATTTATTTGAGAAATCTTAGATAGTTAACTTATAGTTATAAGCAGTGGAGTAGCATGCATCCCAGAGCTTTTTATGGCCACAATACATTTTTGATTTTTAAATCAATTGTTTTGACGGTATTGAAAACAATAACGTCAGTATTTCAAAGTACCTCCGATATACAGTATATAGAGTATACCGCTCAAGCCTACTTGAAAGCACAGTTTTTCTGCTACTGCCAGGGGATGCTTGTGAATGCATACAAAGTGAATATGCTACTGCTGTTTGTATATTATTGCTGAATGAATGAGACAAAACAAATGTGTTGAGGGCCATGGGCCTGGAGAGAGAAGGAGTGGGGAGGAGAGGAGGAGAGATGAGGGGGTGGGTTGCATTCACTTTAGGTAAGTCTGGCACTTGGCCAAGCACCAAAGATGGAGCAACGCCCCAACATCTCAAGGAGGAGCACCAAGGATGACTCAGGGTGACTTCTGAGTATGATTTTAATCTTGACATGACAACTAAATGAAATGGAGTAGCACAAATACCACTCCACTCTCCTTTTCGACCCAGTCTACAAAAGTTGAGCTGTTTCTGCTACCCATGATTCTTATCAGACTGAAATATATAACCTTTTTGAAAATCCAGAGCTACAAAGGGTCTTTGTAAAAGCTTGCACAATGTCTTATACAGTGCCTTGCAAAAGTATTCATCCCCCTTGAAGTTTTTCCTATTTTGTTCTATTACAACCTGTAATTTAAAATTATTTTTATTTGAATTTCATGTAATGGACATACACAAAATAGTCCAAATTGGTTAAGTGAAATGAGAAAAAAAAAAAAATGAAATCCCCCAACCCTGGAAAAGTGGTGGGGGAATATGTATTCACCCTCTTTGCAATGAAGCCCACAAATAAGATCTGGTGCAACCAATGACCTTCAGAAGTCACATAATTAGTTAAATAAAGTCCACCTGTGTGCAATCAGTGTCACATGATCTGTCACATGATCTCAGTACATATACACCTGTTCTGAAAGGCCCCAGAGTCTGCAACATCACTAAGCAAGGGGCACCACCAAGCAAGCGGCACCATGAAGACCAAGGAGGTCTCCAAACAGGTCAGGGACAAAGTTGTGGAAGAGCACCATTAAATCCATTATAAACATTTTTTAAGAATATGGCACCACAACAAACCTGCCAAGAGAGTACCGCCCACCAAAACTCACGGACCAGGCAAGAAGGGCATTGATCAGAGAGGCAACAAGGAGACCAAAGATAACCCTGAAGGAGCTGCAAGGCTCCACAGGGGAGATTGGAGTATCTGTCCATAGGACCATTTTAAGCAGTACACGCCACAGAGCTGGGCTTTACAGGATAGTGGCCAGAAAACAAATATACGGAAACACATTTGGTGTTCGCCAAAAGGCATGTGGGAGACTCCCCAAACATATGGAAGAAGGTACTCTGGTCAGATGATACTAAAATGAAGCTTTTTGGCCATCAAGGAAAACGTTATGTCTGGCGCAAACCCAACACCTCTCATCACCCCGAGAACACCATCAGCAGGGACAGGGGAAACTGGTCAGAATTGAAGGAATGATGGATGGTGCTAAATACAGGGAAATTCTTGAGTGAAATCTGTTTCAGTCTTCCAGAGATTTGAGACTGGGACGGAGGTTCACCTTCCAGCAGGACAATGACCCTAAGCATACTGCTAAAGCAACACTTGAGTGGTTTAAGGGGAACATTGAAATGTCTTGGAATGGCCTAGTCATAGCCCAGACCTCAATCCAATTGAGAGTCTGTGGTATGACTTAAAGATTGCTGTACACCAGCGGAACCCATCTAACTTGAAGGAGCTGGAGCAGTTTTGCCTTGAAGAATGGGCAAAAATCCCAGTGGCTAGATGTGCCAAGCTTATAGAGACATACCCCAAGAGACTTGCAGCTGTAATTGCTGCAAAAGGTGGCTCTACAAAGTATTGACTTTGGGGGGGGGGGGGGGGGGGGTGAATAGTTATGCACGCTCACGTTTTCAGTTTTTTTGTCTTATTTTTTGTTTGTTTCACAATAAAAAACATGTTACATCGTCAAAATGGTAGGCATGTTGTGTAAATCAAATGATACAAACCCTCCCAAAGAATCTATTTTAATTCCAGGTTGTAAGGCAACAAAAAAAATTAAATGCCGGGGGGCGAAAATACTTTCGCAAGCCACTGTTTTCATCCCCACTTTATCAAAAACATATATGAACTAAAATTAATTTTCAGGTCATAAAATCTGAGATGTAACACACACACACACACACACACACACACACACACACACACACACACACACACACACACCTATGAGCAGTGAAATGTCTTGCATATTACTCAACATCCTTCAAATTTATTTTCATAGTAATTAAAACTTAAATGTTTGAAGTTGGCATCACTTTCCTACAATACAATTTACACAGTGTCTTCATGGTAGTGTGCCTATCGTGTTTTCTTATCAAATGATCACAGGAAGTACAAGAGTCAACAGGAACTTGTAGGAATAAACTGAGATTCGGCGATACTAGGAAGAACTTCCAAAATGGTTGTCCTGTGCATGAGGTGAAAAAGTACCCAGTTACAGGAAATTAGATGTAAAATGCATCAATATCCTGCCCTTCGCACTTGAAAACTTGAATAACCTCTGACTTTTTGGACATACTGCTTTGTGGTGTGCATAGCATCTGCATACAACTCTGTGTAATCAGTTGTTTATGTGAAATTGCTGTGCCACAATGTGTTTGACTGAAGGATGGTGAGATCATAAGAATGACTGGTTACAGTTACATTATCTTTCAGGTACTGTATGTCAGTCGCTAAAGAACCACTCATAACTTCTTATATCTGCCCATGAAGGAACTTCACAGGACTTTATGCAAACTGAAAACCATATATCCTGAGGCTGCATTTATTGTAGCTGGGGATTTTAACAAAACTAATTTGAGACAAGGCTACCTAAATTCTATCAGCATATCGATTGCTGTACACCAGCGAGTAACAAGCTCGACCATTGCTACTCTAACTTCCACAATGCATACAAGGCCCTCCCCTACCCTCATTTTGGCAAATCTGACCATGACTCCAGCTTGTTGCTCCCCTCCTATAGGTAGAAACTAAAACAGGAAGCGCCTGTGTTTAGGTCTATCCAACACTGTTCTGATCAATCGGATTCCACGCTTCAAGATTGCTTCGATAACGTCGACTGGGATATGTTCCGGGTAGCCTCAGATAATAACGTTGACGTATACGCTGCCTCGGTGAGCGAGTTTATAAGGAAGTGTATAGGAGATGTTGTACCCACTGTGACTTAAAACCGTGGATTGCATTCGCGCAAAACTGGAAGCACGTACCACCGCATTTAATCATGGCAAGGCGACTGGAAATAAGGCAGAATACAAACAGTGTAGTTATTTCCTCCGTAAGGCAATCAAACAAGCAAAGTGTATAGAGACAAAGTGGAGTCGCAATTCAACGGCTCAAACACGAGACGTATGTGGCAGGGTCTACAGACAATCACGAATTACAAAAAGATAACCAGCACCGTCGCGGACATCGACGTCTTGCATCCAGAAAAATGTAAAACGTATTTACGTGCATTGAGGACAATGCAGTGCCACCGACGCGGTCCGCTGCCAAAGACTGTGGGCTCTCCTTCTACGTGGTCGACGTGAGCAAAACATTTAAACATGTTAACCCTCTCAAGGTTGCCAGCTCAGACGGCATGTTTAGCCGCGTCCTTAGAGCATGTGCAGACCAGCTGGCTGGTGTGTTTCCGTACATATTCAATCAATCCCTATCCCAGTCTGCTGTCCCCAAATGCTTCAAGATGGCCATTGTTTCTGTTCCCAAGAAAGCTAAGGTAACTGAACTAAATGACAATCGCCCCGTAGCACTCACTTCTGTCATAATGAAGTGCTTTAAGAGACTAGTCAAGGATCATATCACCTCCACCCTACCTGATACCCTAGACCCACTTCAATTTGCTTACCGCCCCATTAGGTCCACAGACGATGCAATCGCCATCACACTGCACACTGCCCTATCCCATCTGGACAAGAGGAATACCTATGTAAGAATGCTGTTCATTGACTACAGCTCAGCATTCAACACCATAGTACCCGCCAAACTCATCATTAAGCTTGAGACCCTGGGTCTTGACCCCGCCCTGTGCAACTGGGTCCTGGACTTCCTGACGGGCCACCCCCAGGTGGTGAAGGTAGGAAGCAACATCTCCACTCCGCTGATCCTCAACACTGGGGCCCCACAAGGTTGCGTTCTCAGCCCCCTCCTGTACTCCCTGTTCACCCATGACTGCATGGCCATACACGCCTCTAACTCAATCATCAAGTTTGCAGACGACACAACAGTGGTAGGCTTGATTACCAACAATGACAAGACAGCCTACAGGAAGGAGGTGAGGGCCCTCGGAGTGTGGTGTCAGGAAAATAACTTCTCACTCAATAGCAGCAAAACAAAAGAGATGATCGTGGACTTCAGGAAACAGCAAAGGGAGCACCCCTCTATCCACATCGACGGGACAGCAGTGGAGAAGTTGTAAAGTTTTAAGTTCCTCGGTGTACATATCAACAACAAAATGAAATTGTCCACACACACAGACAGTGTGGTGAAGAAGGTGCAACAGTGCCTCTTCAACTTCAGGAGGCTGAAAAAATGTCGCTTGTTACCTGAAAACCCTCACTATCTTATACAGGTGCACAATTGAGAGCATTCTGTCGGGCTGTATCACCGCCTGGTACGGCAACTGCACCGACCACAACCGCATTGGCTCTCCAGAGGGTGGTGCGGTCTGCACAACGCATCACCGGGGCCAAACTACCTGCCCTCCAGGTACCTACAACACCCGATGTCACAGAAAGGCAAAAAAGATCATCAAGGACAATAACCACCCGAGTCACTGCCTGTTCACCCCGTTTCCATCCAGAAGGCGAGGTCAGTACAAGTGCATCAAAGCTGGGATAGAGAGATTGAAAAACATCTTCCATCTCAAGGCCATCAGATTGTTAAACAGCCACCACTAGCACAGACAGGCGGCTGCCTACCTACAGACTTGATATCATTGGCCACTTTAATAAATGGAACACTAGTCACATTAACGATGGCACTTTAAGAATGTTTACATATCTCGCATTACTCATCTCATATGTATATAATGTATACTGTAACCTTCACTATCTATTCTTTACTATCTATTGCCGCTCTGTCACTGCTCATCCATATATTTTATACTTACATATTCTTATCCCATTTCTTTACTAGATTGTGTGTATTACGTTTTGTTGTGTAATTTTTTAGATATTAGGTTTTGTTGTGGAATTGTTAGATTTTACCTGCTGCACTGTCGGATCTAGAAGCATAAGCATTTTGCTACTCTCACAATAACATCTGCATGTGACCAATAATATTTGATTTGATTTAATTTACAACATTCATTCACAACTTCAAACAGTTTTTACTGATGTTTCCTCAGTTCTATGAGCAAAATGATGCCACTGCTTTACACCAAAGTCTAAACAAGCACAGTAGTATGGTCATTGGTCATGACTGTAATTGTAAAATGACTATAATAAGTTCCTATTGCGAATCATATACTGGAGTTTTGGGATATAATACTGTAATTGAGAGACAATGATTATCCTTCCTTGCTTATGTCTGTGTGAACTTGTTAGTCTGGATAACGAGGGGTGTGTTATGAGGCAGACTGAGACACACACACATACACATTTGTTTACACATTTAGCAGCTCTAAACAGGGAGTCCCATCCTCTCTCTTCTCCTCTCCACTCAGAGCCATCAGACACCAGGTGAAGGTTGAGTCTGTCAGCTGATCAAATGGCTTACGTAATGAAATTGACTCAGCTCTCTCGCGCTTTCTCTCTCAAAAAAAGCATCAGAACAAAAATCACCATCGCATCTCTCCTCTAATCATTTCATTGTACCTGATGTGTCACAAGCAGTGTCCTCCCTTGCTGCAACTTTCTTGGGGGGCTTCTTCCTGTACACAATATGAGGTTTGGTGTGTTCTTCTTCATAGTGTTCTCCATTGTAGCTGTGAAGGGGCTCCACAAAAAACTCCCCTTCTGGGGACCTGAAAGTGCCAAGCTGAGGGGGATAAAAAAGGAGGAATCAGAATTGTTTGAAATAACTGCAGTAACGTTGGAGCGTGGATTCGTACTGCATGGACACAGTCCAAAGCAAAGATTAGTTGAAATGCTCCTTGCCAGGGCCACATTGGCTAGGCTTTTTTACAAAGCTATTCATTTGATGAGAATGTGTTGAAATACATGTATTTGCATGCATATTAGTAAAATGGTCCCTGAAAAAGATAGACATCATAGGCCTCATTCTTCTCCATTTCCCTATCAGAAAACAATGCAACTATTTTGGTTTGTTTCTTGGCACAGTTGGTAGACTTGGTGGAAGCCTTGTTGCATTTCACAAAGCACAGGCTGCACTACTAGCGAACTTGGAGGTCAAAGATACACCAGACAAGCAAAGTACAAAGCTAAGCAATGTGGAAACAGCACTCATTTCTAATTTAGATTGAGTTGGACAATACTGCACTGGGTAATGCTACCAACCAATAGGGTGGCCCAGAGTGAACCTTATTCTCCATGAAAATGCATTTTATTTTTTATGTATGAGATTGAAACCACCTCAAATTAGGGAAAAGGGAATCTCATAAATATACTGTAGTTATGCTAAATGTAATGACCATTGGGAATATTCACCATTGTGCTCACATGCAAACAAGATACTGTATAACGACAACACTAAGTATTGATGTAGTTGTGGGAGCCACTCTCATTATGACGGATGATGATGACTCATGTAATATTAAAATGCAAAGTGGAATTGAAATGAGAAAGTGGTTTATTCATGGTAAGTGGATATGATTCATAATTGATCAGTGTGCATATATCTACTTCTGACAGTTTCCCTGTGACTAGGTCCAGAGCAACTTACAAGACTTGGATGTATGAATTAATAGACTATAAATGCTTAATCATTTTCACCTTTTAACAGTGCATTTTATTGGCTTGAATCACACCCAGACCAACATTAACTTAGCTTTCTTTCAATGTGAAATGATATCCACAAGCATACCAACTAGGCCTACGGTGCAGGCAAGCCCCATTTGTTTGATTTGTGATGACCTCAATGATGTTCACATCAGGCAGTTAGTTAATAACTGTTATCAATCTGTAAGTATCCCTAGGGGACTTCTCCTCAGTGGTGTAAAGTACTTAAGTAAAAATACTTTAAAGTCCTACTTAAGTCGTTTTGGGGGGTATTTGTACTTTACTTTACTATTTATATTTTTGACAACTTTTACTTTTACTTTTACTTCACTACATTCCTAAAGAAAATTCTGTACCTTTTACTCCATGTATTTTCCCCTGACACCCAAAAGTACTCATTACATTTTGAATGCTTAGCAGGACAGAAAAATTGTCCAATACACGTACTTATCAAGAAAACATCCCTGGTAATCCCTACTGCCTCTGATCTGGCAGACTCACTAAACATGCATGCTTTGTTGGTAATTAAATACAAAAATAAAATGGTGCCTTCTGGTTTGCTTAATATAAGGAATTTTGAATAATGTATACTTTTACTTTTGTACTTAAGTATATTTGGGCAATTACATTTACTTAAAACCAATATATATATAATTTTAAATCAGCCTTTATGTAACTAGGCAAATCAGTTAAAGAACAAATTCTTATTTATAATGATGGCCTTTTAGACTTTTACTCAATTTGTATATTACTGGGTGACTTAAATTTTTACTTTAGTAATTTTCTATGAAGGTATCTTTACTTTTACTCAAGTATGACAAATGGGTACTTTTTCCACCACTGCTTCGACTCCACAACGTCATGTATGCATGGAGTTTATGTTCGGAGTCGGACTGAATCGTGATGACGTCAGCACCGCTGGCGCTCCCTCTTCACTATTGTGCGTAGGACGTCACCAGCGACCGGAGGAGCATGCATGCAGGGTGAATGATGATGCAGTGGATGAACACAAGAGAGGGGACTTCTATGCTCGACGTTATTTATCTATGCAGCTCGTTTTAGATTGTCAGGGATACAAGAGCTAACATAATGCCTTATTCTCACTAACAGTCAACAATTGCATGTTGAACACAAATCCACAAAGCTGGACAGGCTGTAGAAATGCACTCCGTTGCCAGGGAAATGTTCTCATGTTGCCATAGTATTATTATGTGAACAGCTGCATAGTAAACAATTGGCATTACAGTATAATATCTAGTCATACAACATGTGCGCCTATCATAGTGCAGACTAGAGAAACATTCTAGCACACTGTATCAAGGGAGGGCAACTCAAAGTGCTTGGACTCACCAACCCAGAGCAGAGACTGATGACTGCGGTGTGCTCCGTTTGAGCATTCACATGTCCTTTATAGAAGCAATGCTGATACTCCGTATCCTCCTCCGCCTCCACCTCCGGTGTGAAATCCGTGATGTTGCTATCGGTAAGTGCTCCTAGTACTGTCACAGTGTATAGCGGAGCAATAAATCCGGACTCGAGTGTCAGGTTGAGGTGATAGCTCTGTCCGAAAGCAGATATTTTGTACTGGATTGTTCGAGAGTCCCATTGATCAGAGGAGTTGCCATGGATATCGTGCACACTCCGCCGTTTCCTTTTGAAGTGCACACTCGTGGGAAAATTGTCACCGGCTTCATTCACTCGCGCCGGAGTTACAATCTCGTATGCGCCAAGCTGCTCGGACACTTTAGCTGGTGAAAAAAGCCATGGTATAACGGCTATAGCATAAGCAATGATAATAAATAATAATAATAACAATAACAATAATAATGTTATATGAGTTAATTACGTTTGCCCTGTGAAATGAAGCCATTCAAGAAACATAAGACCATTATACATGTATTGTAAGTCATGTGCTTTGCTGATCCTGAAAAAAGTCATTCATTCTCCATCTGCCGGTTACAAAATAACACATCACAGGGTAAAAATGTTTTCGGGGCAGGTCGAAATACTTTACCTTTTCTTGAATTCAATAGCGATTTCTCCGTTGATAACACTACATTCAAACCGTCAGGGAGAAATAGCAGAAACCCTAGTCCCCAAAACAGCACATGCATGATTGTCCACGTTAAGTAGAGAGCAGCACCCCCGAATACAAGTATTCCTCTTGCACACAGCTGCTCCGGTCACTCGGGCTTTCCAACGTATTCCAACTCTCAAGTGCTTGTGCATCTGCCACATCCAAATCGATTATGCTTGACTCTTGGTTGCTGGGGGGTTTCTCACCGGTAACGTGCGTTGGGTCGTGAGCGGTTCGCGGATCCCCTGGCGAACATGCATACTGCAGAGAGAGGGGCCGGTTGTAGGCTACAGACAGACAACTATGGTGGGCTACACTGCAGGCACCAGACTGCCGATGTTGGGGCGGGTTTAGTGAAAAGGTAGGCTACATTACTGGAGCACGCCCCTCAACCAAGCCACTCCTGTTTCTTAGAGAGTGACTTGACAGACATAATTGACTTATTATTGTGGTATCACTGCAATTACTTGAGAAACATCTTCAATTATGATTGCTGGCGGTGGTGTTGCAGTTCTCCATGAAGAAACCATGAAGGTAGTAGCTGGATAAGCAATGAGAAATGTCAACATTCGAGTTAAAAATACATTATAATGGCATAATTGACTGTTAATGATAGTCACTTTATTAGGTTACATCCTCCTCCTGACATTAGCCTACATTGGGTCCTTTGTATAGACACCGCAGTTAAGCTCAAAGGGCTTCAAGCTACTCCACATGAAGCCTACTCGGGCTATTCTACAGATTCTACCTCACTCACTGTGTCTTCACAAATGAGGATTGGGGGATCTTTACATTTAGAATTGAAAGTAATTGAGTTCTTTAAATGTCTTCCCAACTCTCTCTCTCTCTCTCTCTCTCTCTCTCTCTCTCTCTCTCTCTCTCTCTCTCTCTCTCTCTCTCTCTCTCTCACACACACACACCCACACACACACACACACACACATAGACATCATCATATTATGCAAAGACACAGTTTGTTCTTCAACATTGTCATACGTGAAAGATAAGTAGCCTAGAAGGCTCTGTCAATAAAATAGGATATGAAGAAATACGTTTTCACCAGGCAGTCATATTCTTGAGATTAAAACTAGTCTAAATATCCTTGTTACAACACAAACCAGGGCTAGAAGTACGCATTTCACTGGTCTCCTCCTCAGAGACCTTACGTAGTGATAAATGTTAGCAGGTGGGACGTTACAGCTCATTTCTTTGGTACAATCAACACACATTACCATTAGAACCATTAACATGGTTTGCAGGTGCCCACCTATGTCACATCCTGACCTTAGAGAGACGTTTTATTTCTCTATTTGGTGAGGTCAGGGTGTGATGTGGGGTGGGCATTCTATGTTTTGTATTTCTTTGGTTTTGGCCTAGTGTGGTTCCCAAAAACAGATGCAGCTGTCTATCGTTGTCTCTGATTGGGAATCATACTTAGGTAGCCTGTTTTCCCACCTATGTTGTGGGATCTTGTTTTTTTGTTAGCTCTGTGAAGCCGGCAGAACGTGACATTCATTATTCCGTTTGTTGTTTTTGTTTGGTGTTCTGAGTATTAAAGATCATGAACACTTACCACGCAGCACCTTGGTCTACTTCTTCAGACGAACGTTACAACCTAAAACAATAGCCCCATAGGAAATGGATGTGGTAGGCTCAGAAAAACACACATTATAGCAAGGGATTTTTAGATTGAAAACAGGCAAACAAAATTATGATAGCCAACTAGTTTGTACAAGTTCAAGCCTCTATTGACTCATTTTATAAATCATTACTTGTTGTCTTCTAAATGATGACAAAATCTGTTTAATAATCTGACTCAATAGATCTCAACTTCCATCATTAGATACTATAGATACATTAGATACATGCTTTGTTAAGCCAATCTGGGACCAAAGTCCTTTACATGTACATAAACTCAGAAACACTTTCAGGACACTTTCTTTCAAAGATAATTCGTAGAAATCCAAATAGCTTCACAGATTCATTGTAAAGGATTTAAACACTGTTTTCCATGCTTGTTCAATGAATCATAAACAATTAATGAACATGCACCTGAGGAACGGTCGTTAAGACACTAACAGCTAACAGGCAATTAAGGTCACAGTTATGAAAACTTAAGGGCCCTAAGACCATTCTACTGACTCATAAAAACCCCAAAAGAAAGATGCCTGGTGTCCCTGCTCATCTGCGTGAACATGCCTTAGGCATGCTGCAAGGAGGCATGAGGACCGCAGATGTGGCCAGGGCAATAAATTGCAATGTCCGTACTGTGAGACGCCTAAGACAGCGCTACAGGAAGACAGGACGGACAGCTGATCGTCCTCGCAGTGGCAGACCACGTGTAACAAAACCTGCACAGGATCGATACATCTGAACATCACACCTGTGGGACGCACAATCCCTCAATCAGTGCTCAGACTGTCTGCAAAATAGGATGAGAAAGGCTGGACTGAGGGCTTGTAGGCCTGTTGTAAGGCAGGTCCTCACCAGACATCACTGGCAACAACATCGCCTATGGGAACAAACCCACCGTCGCTGAACCAGACAGGACTGGAAAAAAGTGCTCTATACTGACGAGTCGCGGTTTTGTCTCACCAGGGTTGATGGTCGGATTTGCGTTTATCGTCAAAGGAATGAGCATTACACCGAAGTCTGTACTATGGAGCGGGATCGATTTGGAGGTGGAGGGTCCGTCATGGTCTGGGGCGGTGTGTCACAGCATCATCGGACTGAGATTGTTGCTATTGCAGGCAATCTCAACGCTGTGCGTTACAGGGAAGACATCCTCGTCCCTCATGTGGTACCCTTCCTGCAGGCTCATCCTGATATGACCCTCCAGCATGACAATACCACCAGCCATACTGCTCGTCCTGTGCATGATTTCCTGCTAGACAGGAATGTCAGTGTTCTGCCATGGCCAGTGAAGAGCCCAGATTTCAATCCCATTGAGCACATCTGGGACTTGTTGGATCGGCGGGTGAGGGCTAGGGTCACTGTATCTCACTGATCATCCCTAAAGCCAACACCTCATTTGGCCGCCTTTCGTTCCAGTACTCTGCTGCCTGTGACTGGAATGAATTGCAAAAATCGCTGAAGTTGGAGACTTTTATCTCCCTCACCAACTTCAAACATCAGCTATCTGAGCAGCTAACCGATCGCTGCAGCTGTACATAGTCTATTGGTAAATAGCCCACCCTTTTTCACCTACCTCATCCCCATACTGTTTTTATTTATTTACTTTTCTGCTCTTTTGCACACCAATATCTCTACCTGTACATGACCATCTGATCATTCATCACTCCAGTGTTAATCTGCAAAATTGTAATTATTTGCCTACCTCCTCATGCCTTTTGCACACATTGTATATAGACTCCCCCTTTGTTTTCTACTGTGTTATTGACTTGTTAATTGTTTACTCCATGTGTAACTCTTTGTTGTCTGCTCACACTGCTATGCTTTATCTTGGCCAGGTCGCAGTTGCAAATGAGAACTTGTTCTCAACTAGCCTACCTGGTTAAATAAAGGTGAAATTAAAAAATTAAAAAAACTCCTCCCAGAAATGTCTGGGAACTTGCAGGTGCCTTGGTGGAAGAGTGGGGTAACATCTCACAGCAAGAACTGGCAAATCTGGTGCAGTCCATGAGGAGGAGATGCACTGCAGTACTTAATGCAGCTGGTGGCCACACCAGATACTGACTGTTACTTTTGATTTTGACCCTCCCCCCCTTTGTTCAGGGACACATTATTCAATTTATGTTAGTCACATGTCTGTGGAACTTGTTCAGGTTATGTCTCAGTTGTTGGATCTTGTTATGTTCATACAAATATTTACACATGTTAAGTTTGCTGGAAATAAATGCAGTTGACAGTGAGGGGACGTTTCTTTTTTTGCTGTTGTTAATGACAGATTTTTAAAAATACTTACAATCTCTCTAAACATGCAGTAGTAAGACAGGAACCATGACCCCTCTAGATCTTCTTGCTGTGTTGGACTTATGAACAGACAGTAAAACACACTATTATTAACATGCACTGTGGGCCCAGTACAGTGGTGGATCCTACATCCAGTAACATTAACCCCTTTAAATGTAACCCATCAGTTACAATTATCCCTTTCCCAGAACTCTCCATAAACCTTTTTACAACAGGGGTCTTGGTGAAGATATAAATATCTATATTGCCACAAGGCATCACATTTAGCTTTAAATACAATGGTGGTGGTGCAGTTGACTTGGTGGTTGGTAGTTGACTTGGTGATTGGCAGTTGACTTGGTCATTGGTAGTTGACTTGGTTGTTGACAGTTGACTTGGTGGTTGGTAGTTGACTTGGTTGTTGTCAGTTGACCTGGTGGTAGGCAGTTTTTGTATTTGCATTTATTAGGGATCCCCATTAGCTGATGCTGATTCTACTGATTCAGTTACCTGATGTGGAATAGAGTTCCATGTAGTCATGGCTCTATGTAGTACTGTGCACCTCCCATTGTCTGTTCTGGACTTGGGGACTGTGAAGAGAACTCTGGTGGCATGTCTTGTGGGGTATGCACTAGTGTCTGAGCGGTGTGCTAGTATTTTAAACAGACAGCTTGGTACATTCAGCTTGTCAACACCTCTTACAAAAACAAGTGATGATGAAGTCAATCTCTCTTCCACTTTGAGCCATGAGAGATTGACATGCATGTCATTAATATTAGCTCTTAGTGTATTTTTAATGGCCAGCCGTGCTGCCCTGTTCTGAGCCAAATGCAATTTTCCCAAGTCCCTCTTTGTGGCACCTGACCACACTACTGAACAGTAGTGGCCTGTAGGGCCTGTAGGACCTGCCTTGTTGATAGTGTTGTTAAGAAGGCTGAGCAGCGCTTTATTATGGACAGACTTCTCCCCATCTTAGCTACTGTTGTATCAATATTTTTTTAGCATGACAGTTCACAATCCAGGGTTACTTCAAGCAGTTACTTCAAGCAGTTTAGTGACCTCAACTTGCTAAATTTCCAAATTATTCATAATGAGACATAGTTGAGGTTTAGTGTTTAGTGAATGATTTGTCCCAAATACAATGCTTATAGTTTTTGAAATATTTAGGACTAACTTATTCCTTGCTACCCATTCCAAAACTAACTGCAGCTTTTTGTTAAGTGGTGCAGTCATTTCAGTGGCTGTAGTAGCTGACGTGTATAATGTTGAGTCATCCGCATACATAGACACACTGGCCTTACTCAAAGTCAGTGGGATGTCGTTAGTAAAGTTTGAAAAAAGCAAGGGGCCTAAACAGCTACCCTGGGGAATTCCTGATTGTACCTGGATTATGTTTGACAGGCTTCCATTAAGGAACAGCCTCTGTGTTCTGTTAGACAAGTAACTCTTTATCCACATTATAGCAGGGGGTGTAAATCCAAACACATATGTTTTTCCAGCAGCAGATTATGATCGATAATGTGAAAAGCTGCAATGAAGTCTAACAGGTTGACTTGGTGGTTGGTAGTTGACTTGGTGGTTGGCAGTTGACTTGGTGGTTGGTAGTTGACTTGGTGGTTGGTAGTTGACTTGGTGGTTTACCTGGTGGTTGGTAGTTGACTTGGTGTTTGGTAGTTGCCTTGGTGGTTGGCAGTTTATTTATTGTATAGTGGGATTTTGTTTTTCTCATTGTGCTGTTCTGAAGAGGCTGTTCAGTTATTCTCAATGCACAGTCAGTGGACAGTCACTGAGGTCAATGGAGCCTGGCCTGGCGTGCAGGGACAGTAACAGCCATCTGACAGCATACAGAGGGCAGCCTCCTCATGACAGTGTAAACTTCACTTCCCCTCCAGTTCTGATGACAGGCGATAAGAACTGGAAAGCTTGAATGGTGGCTAAATCCTGGCCTGGGGTTTCAAAGAAACATAATTGCTATGCTTTTAACATCCCCTCCTTATGACTAACTTCCTTGGCGTACTGAACTTGTCTTCATTATTGGGCGAGGTCCACGTGTGCTGTTTCTTTACTATTATTTAACTAGGCAAATCAGTTAAGAACACATTCTTATTAACAATGCCAGCCTAGTAACACTGGGTTAACTGCCTTGTTCAGGGGAAGAAGGACAGATTTTTACCTTGTCAGCTCAGGTTAGAGCCCAATGCTCTAACTACTAGGCTACCTGCCGTTGTGATTTGTCATCCATAGTATTCAGTGCTTAGCAGTTCTTCTGTTCTTTGGTTTTATACAAATAGGGCTGATAGGATAATATGCTTTGACACATGGCTATATGCTGCTGCCTACATTACATCTTTGTATGAGGCACAAGGCTCTAACCTCAGTAGCCTCGTTGTCCTTTCTAGCTGGGATCCTGTCAGGGGACAGTTGTTGAGAAATATACTGGTCTCTCTTTACTACTGTGACACACCTGGGGGTATTGACTTTTTCATATAATATTATCCTCTGTGAGAAAATGGTAAATTGCCTTTCTTCGGAACCGCCAAGTTGAATGGAAAGGAGTCAAACGTGGTTTCCAAACTTTCCAAATGTTTGATGTGTTCGATAACATTAAATGTATTCCGGTCCAGTCATTACAATGAGCCCGTCCTATAGCTTCTCGCACCAGCCTCCTCTGGTCTGGACACTGCCCAAGTAGTAGTGCAGCGCTCAGGGGGTCTTTCCTAAATTTTAATGCTTCCCAGATATCGAAGTTGCCTATGGATTGGCGAAAATAGCAACATGCTAAAGCTCATATTTATCAAAAAATGACCATGTAATTTCAACAACAAAAAATGTGTGATGACGTTACATCAACATGGTAAACTGATTTAATTTGCAAAAAATCTTAAGGGAATTTCTTCTTTTAACTTAAATCTAATGACATGAGGACATTTGTTGTTGATTTCATGTTGAATTCACTTTAGTTGAACACTCTACCCTATGTAAATTAAAGCTAGAGTTTGAAACTACATCTGTACCCAGTGGGATTGGATGTGCAACACACTAAAAAAGCCTCCAGCTGCATCGTCTCCAACTTCCAAAAACCTCTCAACACTTCTCCAAATCCTCTGTTTACATGTCCAGTAGGGCAAAGGAAGACTTAGTGAGTCATTATTCTCCTGCTGAAGGTTTCAGAGGGCATGTATTATTTCATAACATCATAACATGGACACAGTGGACTGTGGAGCTGTGGTGTGGTGGTGACAGGAGGTGGGGAGGGGTGTAACACTGCAGTTTGGAGACAGCACATCCAAGCACCCTGTTTGACTCAAAATGGATGTGACAGACCACTTTGGGGAAAGTAGTAGTATCAGTTCTGTATGTCATCAGTTAGCAGCACTGGGCCTGTTCCCCCTCTCACTTGTTGTCCCATGCTTAACAAAAGGACAACACGATGACCTAATCACTCTCAGCTGTGAGAGGAATTGAAAAGATAACCTAACACCCTTTCCAGCCCAAGCCAGTGTATTGATATGAGGCAGCTGGAGAAGGAGTGTGAGTGTAAGAGAAAGAGAGAGGGAGTAGGGGGAGGCGTGAGGTTATCAGCACCTTTCCTCTTTCCTTTATTTTTGATTCCTTACTCCAAAAAAAGGCTGGATGTCAAGAGGAGTAAAAGGAATTACAGCAGAAACAGTGTTATTTTTCTCTGATCCTTTGATTGGGCGCCAAACATGGGACTGCAGATGGAAATTAGCTGCTAGCTAAGTCTTCTCTCAAGTGTACTGAGACTAAAAAAAAATGTGTCCCTGCTCAAATAAACTGAATAAATCAATCAAATAAATACAGTGTGATAATTGGTCCTAAATGAATTATCGTTGTGAGCACTGTGTGTTCTGTTTCTCATGCCAGGTCAGCTCTCGAGTGGCGCAGCGGTCTAAGGCACTACATCTCAGTGCTAGAGGTGTCACTACAGACCCTGGTTTGATCCCGGGATGAATCTAACTCGCCGTGATCGGGAGTACCATAGGGCGGTGCACAATTGGCTCAGCGCTGTCTGGGTTAGGGGAGGGTTTGGACTGACTGGACTAGTTAAAGAAAGGTTCAATAAAAATACGTCGAAGTAGGGTAGTTTAGAGGACCACATCGTTCTTATCCTCAATAATTTAACTTCATAATACAGAAGTGATGCTTCTAAACTTTAAAAATGCATTGTAGTGTCTAAGACATTTTAATTCCATGGTCTCTTGAATGACCTTAACTAGATGAAGTCAGTGCCGTGTCTAACACATCATTTTAATTCCAGGGTGTCTTGAATGACCTTAACAAGATAAAGACAGCACAAACCTGAACTGAGCATCACAGTAAACAGGGTGTGTACAGGAGCGGTTGGAGGGGCACAGGGTTCTCTTTAAACCCACAAATCCTGCTTATTTTTTCCCCCGCTGCTCTAGCTGCCTGGGCCCTGCTCCTTTGTCATATTAGATATAGTTTAGTGTTCTGGGTCAGGGGCTCTATTCTGTAGCTGTCAAGGCCTGGAGAATAAGCTGGCCTGGGTCCCGCTGGCAGCCCCACTGTGTCAGGGCCCGAAAGGGACCGCCAGGGGCCGACAGGGACCACCAGGGACCGACAGGCTTACTGCAGATGACAGTTGCACAGCAGTGTGCACGGGGCCCCCGCTGGATGGGAGGGAACAAAACACAATAGAAATGATGACCTTTCCAAGTCCAACCAATGCTCATGTCACACTTAGAGTGTTCACTTAAAAGTAAGAAGAAAGTATTAAAAAAGTTTCCGGTATGTAATATAGCTGCACATAAACCATTTTCACTGTTGATGGCTTGAACACTTTTGACCTTGTGCAAGACTTGTAATTGTAACAGTCTTATACAACAACATTGAGTTCAATAGTGTCAACTGGATGGGAGCCATTGATGGGAAGAGTAGCCGCATAGACAGTCTGTTGAAGTGACTGCCCTTGACCAGCACAAAAACATCCAACTGTTCAGGGAAGTCAGGAACCAATACACACAGTCGGAATTTGCATCCTGTAGCTCTAACTCCAAAAGGTTCATCCTGTAGCTCTAACTCCAAAAGGTTCATCCTGTAGCTCTAACTCCAAAAGGTTCTGGGACACTGTAAAGTCCATGGAGAACAGGAGTACCTCCTCCCAGCTGCCCACTGCACTGAGGCTAGGCGACAAGGTCACCACTGATAAATCCATGATAATCGAACATTTCAATAAGCATTTCTCTACGGCTGGCCATGCTTTCCTGCTGGCTACCCCAACCCCGGCCAACAGCTCCGTACCCCTCGCAGCTACTTGCCCGAGCCTCCCCAGCTTCACCCAAATCCAGAACACAGATGTTCTGAAAGAGCTGCAAAACCTGAACTCGTACAAATCAGCTAGACAATCTGGACCCTCTCTTTCTAAAATTATCCGCCACCATTGTTGCAACCCCTATTACCAGTCTGTTCAACCTCTCTTTCATTTAGTCCGAGATCCCTAAAGATTGGAAAGCAGCCGCGGCCATCCCCCTCTTCAAAGAGGGTGACACTCTAGACCCAAACTGTTACAGACCTACAGTGCCTTGCGAACGTATTCGGCCCCCTTGAACTTTGCGACCTTCTGCCACATTTCAGGCTTCAAACATAAAGATATAAAACTGTATTTTTTTGTGAAGAATCAACAACAAGTGGGACACAATCATGAAGTGGAACGACATTTATAGGATATTTCAAACTTTTTTAACAAATCAAAAACGGAAAAATTGGGCGTGCAAAATTATTCAGCCCCCTTAAGTTAATACTTTGTAGCGCCACCTTTTGCTGAGATTACAGCTGTAAGTCGCTTGGGGTATGTCTCTATCAGTTTTGCACATCGAGAGACAGAATTCTTTTTCCCATTCCTCCTTGCAAAACAGCTCGAGCTCAGTGAGGTTGGATGGAGAGCATTTGTGAACAGCAGTTTTCAGTTCTTTCCACAGATTCTCGATTGGATTCAGGTCTGGACTTTGACTTGGCCATTCTAACACCTGGATATGTTTATTTTTGAACCATTCCATTGTAGATTTTGCTTTATGTTTTGGATCATTGTCTTGTTGGAAGACAAATCTCCGTCCCAGTCTCAGGTCTTTTGCATACTCCATCAGGTTTTCTTCCAGAATGGTCCTGTATTTGGCTCCATCCATCTTCCCATCAATTTTAACCATCTTCCCTGTCCCTGCTGAAGAAAAGCAGGCCCAAACCATGATGCTGCCACCACCATGTTTGACAGTGGGGATTGTGTGTTCAGGGTGATGAGCTTTTACCCCAAACATAACGTTTTGCATTGTTGCCAAAAAGTTTAATTTTGGTTTCATCTGACCAGAGCACCTTCTTCCACATGTTTGGTGTGTCTCCCAGGTGGCTTGTGGCAAACTTTAAACAACACTTTTTATGGATATCTTTAAGAAATGGCTTTCTTCTTGCCACTCTTCCATAAAGGCCAGATTTGTGCAATATACAACTGATTGTTGTCCTATGGACAGAGTCTCCCACCTCAGCTGTAGATCTCTGCAGTTCATCCAGAGTGATCATGGGCCTCTTGGCTGCATCTCTGATCAGTCTTCTCCATGTATGAGCTGAAAGTTTAGAGGGACGGCCAGGTCTTGGTATATTTGCAGTGGTCTGATACTCCTTCCATTTCAATATTATCACTTGCACAGTGCTCCTTGGGATGTTTAAAGCTTGGGAAATCGTTTTGTATCCAAATCCGGCTTTAAACTTCTTCACAACAGTATCTCGGACCTGCCTGGTGTGTTCCTTGTTCTTCATGATGCTCTCTGCGCTTTTAACGGACCTCTGAGACTATCACAGTGCAGGTGCATTTATACGGAGACTTGATTACACACAGGTGGATTGTATTTATCATCATTAGTCATTTAGGTCAACATTTTTCTCCATATATATCAACAATGTTGCTCTTGCTGCGGGTGATTCCGTGATCCACCTCTACGCAGACAACACCATTCTGTATACATCTGGCCCTTCTTTGGACACTGTGCTAACTGACCTCCAAACAAGCTTCAATGCCATACAACACTCCTTCCGTGGCCTCCAACTGCTCTTAAATGCTAGCAAAACCAAATGCATGCTTTTCAACCGTTTGCTGCCCGCACCCGCCCGCCCGACTAGCATCACTACTCTGGACGGTTCTGACCTAGAATATGTGGACAATTACAAATACCTAGGTGTCTGGCTAGACTGTAAACTCTCCTTCCAGACTCATATCAAACATCTCCAATCCAAAATCAAATCTAGAATCAGCTTTCTATTTCACAACAAAGCCTCCTTCAGTCACGCCCCCAAACATACCCTAGTAAAACTGACTATCCTACCGATCCTCAACTTCGGCGATGTCATCTACAAAATAGCTTCCAATACTCTACTCAGCAAATTTGATGCAGTCTATCACAGTGCCATCCGTTTTGTTACCAAAGTGCCTTATACCACCCACCACTGAGACCTCTATGCTCTAGTCGGCTGGCCCTTGCTACATATTCGTCGCCAAAGCCACTGGCTCCAGGTCATCTACAAGTCTATGCTAGGTAAAGCTCCGCCTTATCTCAGCTCACTGGTCACGATAACAACACCCACCCGTAGCACGCGCTCCAGCAAGTATATCTCACTGGTCATCCCCAAAGCCAACACCTCCTTTGGCCGCCTTTCCTTCCAAGTCTCTGCTACCAGTGACTGGAATGAATTGCAAAAATCGCTGAAGCTGGAGACTTACATTTCCCTCACTAACTTTAAACATCAGCTATCTGAGCAGCTTACCGATCGCTGCAGCTGTACATAGTCCATCTGTAAATAGCCCACCCAATCTATCTACCTCATCCCCATATTGTTTTTATTTACTTTGCTGCTCTTTTTAACACCAGTATCACTACTTATACACCATCATCTGCTCATCATCATCTGCTCATCTATCACTCCAGTGTTAATCTGCTAAATTGTAATGACTTTGCTACTATGGCCTATTTACTGCCATATCTCCTCATGCCATCTGCACACACTTTATATAGACTTTCTTTTTTCTCTCTCTATTGTGTTGACTGTACGCTTGTTTATTCCATGTAACTATGTGTTGTTTCTGACGCACTGCTTTGCTTTATCTTGGTCAGGTCGCAGTTGTAATGAGAACTTGTTCTCAACTAGCTTACCTGGTTAAATAAAGGTGAAATAAAAATCAATAAAAAGTGGGCAGGGATTCCATGTCTTAGCCTAATCTTTCAGAGCGCCCACTGGATCTGCTGAATTACTGCTCACAAAGGAATGTCTCTTTCCCAAATCAGACTTTTGAATTCAATGTGGCCTGATAATGTGATTATGGTATTAACCCCGCAGGGTGAGTGGCACCAAGTGACGGCTGTGACTGACAGCGTGAAAGCTCCCAAACGTGTTACTATCACATCCAACCGCATGGGCTGCCAGGAACCTGGCCCGCTGTTAATGCTGTAACTTTAATGCAATTTCTTTACAGTTAAACAGACTAGAATCAAGTCAAACTGAAGTTTGGCACAATCACTTTGAAATTGTGTCCGATGACAATGCAGTGATGCAAAGTGGGGGATCATTGTTTCATTGGCTGGAAGAATTGATAAGAGAACAAGGATGCTATTTGTCAAAACCATGCAGTATTTGAATGTTAAACAGTTTTTCATTCCATGGAGGTGATGAACCACAGATATTTAACTCTTAAACTATAAACAGCACAGCTTGGAATATACAAAAAGCATAGAATTCATATGAATTTTGATCTGTCCCAAACACGTGCACAGATAGAGATCTAGGGGTTCCTGAGCACCTGACCTTTTGCCCTACTATGAGAAAGGTGCCCTTTTAGATTTTACTTTTGGTTTAAAAAAAATCTTATTTTAAATGTTAAGAATTGCCCTTCTAGCTACTTTCTCATTTTTGAATCTAGGAAATCCCCCCTGAATATTCCCCTGCTGGTTTTTTAACCATTCAAACACAGTGGTGCTAATAACACAAAGTTTGGTTTGATTTGATTTAAAGGCCACATCACCTAAATGGTGTCACGTCTACTCCCGCTCCTCCCCTCCAGCGTTCGAAGTCGCCGCCATACTAACCACTGGTCCTGGCATTCGTCATTACACACACCTGCACATCATCACTTCACTGATTACCTCCCCTCCCCTTTCTCTGCCATTCTCCAGGCAATATTGTCTATGTGTTTCATGTATGTGTGCTACTCGTGGTTCAGGTCCATGAGCCGTTTATTATTAAACTCGCCCCTTGCTTCCCAGCGTCCACGTTACAGAATATTGCCTCACCAAATGGAATCAGCAGGAAATCCGAACATCTCCCAGATGGTCGACTAACAGGATACTTACTTTGTAAGTACCATGACCAGCTGCATGGCGCAACTGGGGTCGGCTATGGAAGAGGTTCTTTGCAGTCTTCAACGTTTCGAACATGCCCGAGAGGCGTTGCCTTCCACTAGCGGAGGATACTCAACCCAGCGAGCCAGCACATCAGTCCATTCAGCAGTTCGCCCAGGTCAGCGATGCCCGTTTGTCCCTCCCGGATAAATATGAAGGAACCCCATCTAAATGTCATGGCTTCCTACTCCAGTGCTCCCTCTATTTAGATGAGAGCCCCCACCACTGAGTGGTCCAAGGTTGCCACGGTTATTTCTCTGCTGACTGGGCGGGCGTTGGAGTGGACTACGTCCGTCTGGGAGAGAGGAGAGGAGCTGGCTTCGTATGAGGGCTTCATGGCTCTGTTAAAAGACTAATCTAACATTCCTGCATCCCCAATAACATTGTCACCGTGGCGGGCTAACCGAGGAGGGTTTGCAGAGGGCCATCTCACACTGCTGAGGTGAGTTATTTCCTGACAATGCACTGTCTGTTGTGTGTTAATGCCTCCATATTGTCTCTGTGCATGGTGCAGTGCAGTCACCTCTATAACCACTTCAGGCTGAACTCAAACAAAGCCAACACATCTGAATTATACTACAGGATCCTACCTCTGCCTCTGTACTGTAGCTGGCTGCCCTCATAGACCTGCATTCAATTTATACTCAGTGAGAAACGAACTTGAGCATCACACAGTAAAACATCAGAACTCCATCCTAAACATTGTAATATCTTAAACAATAAAGCTTTATTATAGAGAGAAAGGCCAGTGATGCAATATGTACTGTATGAATTGGAGGCAGCAGTCCAGTTTCAGCCACTGCCTTGGTGAGGTATTGACTTGTGGATTTAAGTTGAAAACACAGTTGTGAGGAGGAACAATGTCTGCATTGGTGGTGTGCTCTCGTTCCCCCGCGCTCCCAGAGGCATTGGCATGCTGACCACAGCTCCTCTTCTGTATACATTTCTGTTCAGGAATGGATGGCTTAGGATATTTCCTGTACCTCCGATGTCAGATGGCTAGGCATCCCTTTCACTTTTTTCCACATTTTGTTACGTTACAGCCTTATTCTAAAATTGATTAAATAGTTTTTTTCCTCGTCAATCTACACACAATACCCCATAATGAGGGCACCAGGCGAGATCCAGATGCAGACACAGGAGGCAGATGGTTAGTCTTTGAAGTTTATTAATAATCCAAAAAGGGTGGGCAAGAAAATGGTTGTGTACAGGCAAAAGGGAAGGCAGAATGGTCAGGCAGGCAGAAATGGAGTCTAGAAAACAGGCAAGGGCCAAAACCGGGAGGACTAGCAAAAAGAGAATAGAAAAAAGAGTACGGGAAAACATGCTGGTTGACTTGATAAACATTCAAGACAAACTGGCACAGAGCCAGGAAACAAAGGGATAAACACACAGGGAATAATAAGCGACACTTGGAGGGGGTGGAGACTATCATAAGGACAGGTGAAACAGATCAGGTTGTAACAGTACCCCCCCCCCCCTCCCAGGTATTGGAAACCCCTGCCCCGTGGTCGAACAGCCAGGAGGCGTTTTACCGTGTATGCCGGATGGCCATCAATGATACAGGGAGAGGGGATGTGGGTCTGGAAACAGAAGACAAAGAACAGTGAGACACAGGCTTAATCCTAGACACATGGAAAGTAGGGTGAATATGGAGGATACAGGGTAAGAAGAGACAGACAGCAGTGGAACTAAGGACTCTAAGATGGGAAATTGACCAATGTAATGAGGGGACAGTGTGCTTGTACTCTACTCGACGGAGCAGGTCCCGTGTGGACAGCCATACCCTCTTTCCCAATGCAGTTGCGGCGGCAGGCCGCTTGTTGCCGATACCTGGAGTTGGTCTTCAGAAGTGCTGCCCGAGCTCTTCTCCAGGTACGTCGGCAGACGAACATCTGGGCCGAGGGTACGTTGACTACCGGTTCTTGTTCTGGCAAGAGAGGAGGCTGATACCCCATGGATCACTCAAAAAGGGAGAGTCCCGTGGCAGAACAGGGAAGGGTGTTCCGGGCATACTTCACCCAGACCAGTTGACGGCTCCAGGTAGTGGGGTTGGTTGAGACCAGGCATCTTAGGGTGGTCTCCAGGTCCTGGTTAGCTCGTGCCGACTGGCCGTTCTATTGGGCATGGAATCCGGAGGATAGGCTGGCCGACACCCCAATAAGGGTGTGGAATGCCTTCCAAAACTGATATGAAAATTGAGGACCCCGGTCAGAAACCGTGGATCCGGAAGACGCTGCACCATGAGCTGGGCCGTTTCCTTGGCAGAAGGAAGTTTGGGGAGGGGGATGAAATGAGTGGCCTTAGAGAACCGATCCACCACTGTCAGAATGACGGTGTTGCCATCAGAAGGGGAAGCCCAGTGACAAAGTCCAGAGGTATGAGAACAGGGAAGATGAGGGAAGGCCAGAAGGAGCTTGCCGTAGAGTCTTGTTCTGGTGGCACACCGTGCATGCGGCGATGAAGGCAGAGACATAAGTAACCCTTGTGGGCCACCAGAAATGTTGTCGGAGGAATGCTATGGTATGGCGGGAACCTGGATGACAGGTTAGCCAGGAGGAATGAGCCCATTCCAGGACCTGGGACCGGACTGAGTTAGGGACAAACAGCCAGTTAGCCGGGCACCCTTCAGGTCCAGGCTCGGGAGTGTTGTGCCTTGCAAACCGGGGTCTCAATACCCCAACCCACTGTGGCTGCAAGGCATGAGGTAGGGAGAATGGTTTCGGAGGTCGAGGGTGTGGCAGAGAAACTGTATAGGCAGGAGAGCTTCAGGCTTCACATTTTTAGACCCAGGACGGTAGGAAATGGTGAAGTTGAATCTAGTAAATAAGAGCCCACTGAGCCTGCCTGGAGTTAAGGCACTTGGCTGTATGGAGATATTCCACATTTGTATGGTCGGTCCAGACCAAGAATGGCTGTTCTGCTCCTTCCAGATAGTGCCTCCACTCTTCCAACGCCATCTTGACTGCCAAGAGTTCTCGGTTGCCTACGTCGTAGTTCCTCTCTGGAGGATTGAGACGATGGGACAGGAAGGCACAGGGATTAAGCTTTTTGTCCTGGGCAGATCACTGGGACAGGATGGCCCCCACTCCAACATCAGAAGCATCAACCTCAACCACAAATTGATGAGATGGGTCCAGATGGATGAGGATGGGAGCTGTTGTGATCCGACACTTCAGGTCCACAAAGGCTTTGTCGACAGCTGGAGACTATGTGAACGGTACCTTGGGGGAGGTGAGTGCCGAGAGGTGGGCCGCCAAGGTGCTGTAACCCCAAATTAAACGCCGGTAGAAGTTAGAAAAGCCTAGGAAACGTTACAACCGCACCCTGGACGTAGGTTGAGGCCAAACCACCACTGCTTTCACCTTTCTAGGATCCATCTGGACATTACCCTAAGCGATGACATATCCCAGAAAGGCGATTGTAGAGCGGTGGAACTCACACTTCAGGGCTTTCACAAACAATTGGTTCTCCAGGAAGCGCTGAAGGACCTGCCTGACATGAACATGAATGTTCTTGGGCCGACCGGGAAAAAACGAGGATGTCGTCAAGGTAGACGAACACAAAATAGCATGTCCCGGAGCACATAATTTACCAAAGCCTGGAAGACAGCGACACCTGGAGGGGATGGAGACAATCACAAGGACAGGTGAAACAGATCAGGGTGTGACACATAATGACAAAGAAAAAAACAGGTTTATAAATTTGTGCAAATTTATCAAATAAACTGAAATATCACATTTACATAAGTATTCAGATCCTTTACACTTTGTTGAAGCACCTTTGGCAGTGATTACAGCCTCAAGTCTTCTTGGGTATGAGAACTACAAGCTTGGCACACTTGATATGGAGAGTTTCTTCCATTATTCTCTGCAGATCTTCTCAAGCTCTATCAGGTTGGATGGTGTGTCTCTGCACAGCTATTTTCAGGTCTCTAAAGATGTTCGATCAGGTTCAAGTCCGGGATCTGGCTGTTCCACTCAAAGACATTCTTGTCCCGAAGCCACTCCTGTGTTGTCTTGGCTGTGTGCTTAGAGTAATTGTCCTGTTGGAAGGTGATTCTTTACCTCAGTCGGATGTTCTGAGCACTCCGGAACAGGTTTTCATCAAGGATCTCTCTGTACTTTGCTTCGTTCATCTTTCCCTCGATCCTGACTAGTCTCCCAATGCCTGCCGGTGAAAAAGATCCCCACAGCATGATGCTGCCACCACCGCGCTTCACAATAGGGATGTTGCCAGATTTCCTCCAGACGTGAGGCTTGGCATTCAGGCCACAGAGTTCAATCTTGGTTTCATCAGACAACATAATCTTGTTTCTCATGGGCTGAGTGTCATTTAGGTGCCTTTTTGCAAGCTGAAAGCAGGCTGTCATGTGCCTTTTACTGAGGAGTGGCTTCCATCTGGCCACTCTACCATAAAGGCCTGATTGGTGGAGTGCTGCAGAGATGGTTGTTCTCCCATCTCTACAGCGGAAGATCTCTGTCAGAGTGACCATCGGGTTCTTGGTCACCTCGCTGACCGGCGGCCATATTTAGGAAGAGTCTTGATGATTACAAACTTCTTCCATTTAAGAATGATGGACAGGTGTGTGCCTTTCCAAATCATGTCCAATCAATTGCATGTACCGCAGGTGGACTCCAATCAAGTTGTAGAAACATCAAGGATGATCAATGGAAAGGGGTTTCACCTGAGCTCAATTTCGAGTCCCATAGCAAATAGTCTGAATACATATGTGAATAAGGTATTTCTGTTTTTTAATTCAAAGACATTTTTTTAACCCCTAGGCTAGGGGTTAAGGTTAGTTATCCTACAATAGGATGTCATTCTAAATAACTTTATCACAGCCGTTTTCCAAAACTTTGAAGTTATGGAAGACGCCATAACTGAAAAAGTCCTTCTCTGTTTCATAAGTAATTTTTTGATATATAGCGCAGTGAAATCATATTTGCCCCCGTTCTGGTTTTCTATGTTTCTGTATATTTTTGACACTGAATATTATCAAATCTTCAACCAAACCCTAATATATATAAAGGGACCCAAGTGAACAAATAACAAACATTAGACACTTATAAAAAATGTAAACAGTTATACAACACCCAATGCCCCTGTGTGAAAAAGTATTTGCCCCCTTGTTAATTGAATTGAAAACCGCACCACTTTGAACTAATCTGTCCATCAAACAATCTTCCAGGAGTCTTGACGATCATTCAGATGCAGGCCTCCCAGGTGGTCTAAGGCATTGCAGCGCAGTGCTAGCTGTGCCACCGGAGATTCTGGGTTTGAGCCCAGGCTCCAATCGCAGCCGGCCGCAACCGGGAGGTCCATGGGGCGACGCACAATTGGCCCAGCGTCGTCCGGGTTAGGGAGGGCTTGGCCGGCAGGGATATCCTTGTCTCATCGCGCACAAGCGACTCCTGTGGCGGGCCGGGCGCAGTGCACACTGACCAGGTCGCCAGGTGTACAGTGTTTCCTCTGATGCATTGGTGCGGCTGGCTTCCGGGTTGGATGTGCATTGTGTCAAGAAGCAGTGCGGCTAGGTTTGGGTTGTTTTTCAGAGGACGCATGGCTCTCGACCTTCGCCTCTCCCGAGTCTGTACGGGAGTTGCAGCGATGAGACGAGTCTGTAAATACTATCAATTGGATACCACGAAATTGGGGAGAAAAAACGGGTAAAAAAATAAAAATAAGATTATTCAGATGCTTCCAGGTGCTTTTTGGCAAACTTGAGTCTACTTTTTGGACGAAATGGGTCACGTTATGTCAGGCGAAAACCGAACACTGCATTCCACAGTAGGAACTTCATACCAATGGTTAAGCATGGTGGTAATGTGTTGGTTTGGGGATGCTTTGCTGCCATTGTAGAAACCATGAATTCTGCTCTGTCAGATAATTCTACAGGAGAATGTCAAGCCGTCTGTCTGTGAGCTGAAGCTGAGCGCAGCTGGGTCATGTAGCAAGACAATGATCCAAAACACACATGCAAGTCTACATCAGAATGGCTGAAAAGCAACAAATGTAAAGTTTTGGAATGGCCTAGTCAAAGTCCAGACCTAAACCACAATGGGATTTTGTGGCAGGACCTGAAATGAGCATTTCCTGCAAAAATGTAATAAATGTTGCTGCATTAAAGCCGTCTGTATGGAAGAGTGGGCCAAAATCCCTACCCAGTAATGTGAGAGATTGTAACCAAATGCTTCCTGTAGTTGTTGATCAGTCATTGCAGCTAAAGGTGGCACAATCAGTTATTGAGTGTAAGGGAGCAATTACTTTTCACACAGGGGCATTGGGTGTTGCATAATTTTGTTTATAGTTTTAATTTTATAATTGTCAAATGTTTATTTGTTCACTCAGGTTCCCTTTGTCTGATAACATTCAGGGTCAAAAATATACAGAAAACCAGAAAGGGGGCAAATATGATTTCACTATATATTCCATACTTACTTATGAAACAGAGTAGGACTTCTTCGGTTATGGTGTCTCCCATAAACGTTGGAATATTTGGAAAACTGTTGCGATAAAATAATTTGGAATGACTTCATCCTATTGTAGGATATCCATTCACATTCCGAAGACGGAAATTAAAACCATCCTAGCAAACCGTTGAAAGTAGGATCAATGTAGAGTGGTGTTGGTCATTTTGTGTTCATCGTGTGCCCATGTGAATGCTTTACCACAGAGATGGGGGGGGTCACTCCATTACTACAGAGTGCCTGGTCCGGCCACTGGATGGTCAGCTCAGCTGGGATCAGCGGTTTGGGAAAAGTCCAGTTTGTGTAAGTGATACAGCTAGTGCTTGATGCCGGCTTATTCGGTTCCCCTCCTAGCCCAAGGGGAAGGTATGCGAAGCAGCCTGAAGCAGTGAGATTAGCCCTCTGCAGCCCCAGCTGCAATGTTTTCACATTTACTCCCTCTTCCTTTGTCACCACAGGATTCAGTTTCACATTGTGCCATCATGATGGTCATAACTCTGTTTTTGTCACACTGCTTTGCTTTAGCTTTGCCAGGTCGCAGTTGTAAATGAGAACTTGTTCTCAACTGGGCTACCTGGTTAAATAAAGGTAAAGTAAAATAAATATCATCAAACATCTTATAGTGTATCTTTCCACACCTCAATCTGGCAAGTGTCTTCACTGACATTTTCAACCTCTCTCTGACGCAGTCTTTAATACCTACATGTTGCAAGCAGACCACCATAGTCCCTGTGCCCAAAAACGCCAAAGCAACCTGTGAAATTACTATCACCCCGTAGCACTCACATCTGTAGCTATGAAATTCTTTGAAAGGCTGGTCCTGGCTCACATCAACACCATCATCCAAGCCACCCTGGACCACTCCAATTCGCATACTGCCCCAACAGATCCACAGATGACTCAATCTCTATTGCACTCCACACTGCCCTTTCTCACCTTGACAAAAGGAACACCTACGTGAGAATGCTATTAATCGACTACAACTCAGCATTCCACACAATAGTGCCCTCCAAGCTATCACTAAGATAAGAACCCTGGGATTAAACACCTCCCTCTGTAACTGGATCCTGGACTTCCTGACGGGCCACCCCAGGTGGTGAGGGTAGGCAACAACACATCCGCCACACCAAACTTTCGACACGGAGGCCCCTCAGGGGTGTGTGCTTCGTCCCCACCTGTACTCCCTGTTCAACCACGACTGTGCGGTAGCTCACGACTCCAACACCATCATTAAGTTTGCAGATGACATGCCGGTGGTAGGCCTGATCACCGACAACAAGACAGCCTACAGGGTGGAGGACAGAGACCTGGCAGTGTGGTGCCAGGACAACAACCTCTCCTTCAACGTCAGCAAGACAAAGGAGCTGATCATGGATTACAGGAAACAGAGGATCGGGGCACGCGCCCATCCACATCAACGGGCCTGTAGTGGAACAGGTTGAGAGCTTCAAGTTCCTCGGCGTCCTCATCACTAAGGAATTATGATGGTCCACTCACCAACACAGTGGTGAAGAGGGCATGACAACACCTCTTCCGTCTCAGGAGCTGAAAAGATTTGGCACCGGCCTTCAGATCCTCAAAGTTATACCACTGCACCATTGAGATCATCTTCACTGGCTGCATCACCGCTTGGTGACACTGAACAACCCCAAGCCATAAGACTGCTAAATAGTTTGTCTGGATAGCTATTGGTTAACTATGTAACTATCTGCATTGACCCTTTTTGCACTAACTCAATTGACTCCTAACGTACGCTGCTGTTACTGTTTGTTATCTATATGTACATATCCACCTCAATTACGTCGTACCCCTGCACATCGACTCGTAACTGGTACCCTGTGTATATAACCGAGTTATCGTTACTCATTGTATTTATTCTTCATGTTATTACTTTTCTATTATGTATCTTTTTTTCTCTCTGCATCATTGGGAAGGACCCGTAAGTAATCATTTCACTGTTAGTCTATACCTTTTGTGTACGAAGCATGTGACAAATACATTTTGATTTACATTGTTTTCCCTGCAGTTTACCTTTGAGTTATTCTCTTTGAGATTTGGTACTCTGCTTTGTCACTGTTGTGGTCAACGTTATGGTGAGGATGATTTAACATTGGCCAGGGTATGGTTTGGGAATCCCTGTTGTAGTTTCAGCTCAGTTAGAAGACAGAACCTACTGTAGGTTGGATTTAATCAAATCCAGCAATTGTGCTATAGACTCATTCATATTCACACATAATGTATCACAACATAACAGATCTACAATGCATTTCAATCGAAATACCCTTTGCAAAGGCATCTACTCTGTGTGCTGATCCAAACATTGAACACAGGCAGGTTAGTTCTTTAATGAGCAGTGTTTCTAGGAAAAGTCCATGCCAGGTCAGTGGCATGTTGTTATGGCATGGCATGGTCAGAACCCCCAGGAAAGTACAACATAATACCTGTCATTCTGACATGTCGGGGAGTGATCAATCTCTCATACCTAGCGTGCCAAACAACAGAAACCACATTCATCATGATTGTCTCTGGTGGCACCTCGTTGTTAATCATATCCGTTCAGACTTCTGCTGGAGAACAGGTCCTGTTCAACAAGAATGTTTTAATACCACAGAACCCTGCCATTTTAAATAAAAAAATGTACCTCACGATCTGGGCTGTATGTGTCAATGTGTAGTTCATACATGCATAATCCTATGAGCAGAATTACTGTTTTGCCACAAAATCCCTCGTTTTCAAGCAACTGTTTCTCTGGAAGCTATGCTTTGCTATTGCCCCCTAGCAATTTGAGTTCAACCAATGAGCTTCAGTCGCTCGCCATATACTCTGACCCGTTTCAGGAAACTAGGCGTATGTCACAAGTCACGACTTCACAGGAGAGCCGTTTGAACGTAATTTTTTTATTTATCGAAATACCTTTTTTTGGGGGGGGGGGCAGAAATGCCTTTTTGAACATGTGAACTTTCATGTGCCTTAATAACAAACTTTTATGCCATCTGTAAATACGAATAAAATTGTTCAATTATGAGCCTACTTGGTTTAGCCAAAGAAAAAGGGAGGAACCTTCCCACTAGCCATGATTGGCTAAGATAATGAGTGGGCTGGACATGCCGAGAAATTAGTTTCAGATTGGTCTGCGGTGTAGCATCTTGTGTCTATAAACTGAGCTGCTCGTTATGCGTAGATAATCCTTTCTACTGCAGTTTTTTTCTAATGATATAACTTTGGCAATGGAAAACTGCAAATATGTTGCTATCGCTTACAATAACATTGCTGCCCTGAATTTCAGGCGCCATTCGACAAAAGTCAGTGGGAAAAAGTTGAGGACGATCTCTGATGAAAAACATTTTAATTGAAGAAGACTGTCTTCTGATGCCAGTGATGGGGAAGAAACGGAAATCAACAGTGTTGTCATGGAAGAAGTTGACAGAGTTTTGAAATCAGTGGAATGTCTGTACAAACTAAATAAAAACAACACAGGATGTCTTATTTAATGTCTGCTGTGAAGCTTTCATCCATGTATAGGTAAGATTCTAGCTACAGATTCAGATATTATACGTTTATAATTTTGTCAATATTTTCATTTCAAGTTTAAGCTTGCTGTTAGCTAGCTAGCTGAAGTTCGATGGCTGGCTTGCTAGCTAACATTGAACCTATTTGGTTAATTTTAGCTAGCTTTCACAATTTGTATTGCTAGTACTCTATGGATTGGGATTATAGCTCCTTGTTTAGCTAGCTAACTGATTTACTTGCTAGCTAACATTAACTTACGTGTATGAACTGTGTAATGTTAGGGATGTTTTCTCAGAATGCCATTTCGCATTGCTAGTTATAGCCTATAGTTAGCTAGCTAACTAGCAACATTGAACCTATTTGGTTAACTTTAGCTAGCTATGCCAATCGGTTTCTATGCTAGTACTCTATGGATTGGGATTATGGTTAATTGTTTAGCTGGCTAGGTAGCAACATGTCTAAACAAAAGACCCCAAGTTAAAGCTAGCTGTTAGCTAGCTAGCTGACATTAGATGGCTGGCTTGCTAGCTAACATTACGTGTATGAACTGTGTGTAGTGATTTCTCAGAATGCCATTTCACATCTATTTTATAATAATGCTAAAATATTTGTACCTGGAATTAGTCTTTCAGCAACAGTAGAACACACCTGACTCTCCTCCACCAGTCACACAAGGTGAATGGTCTAATGCCTCCCATCAAAAAGAGAGCTGGTCCAAGCAAGCACAGGTTACACCTGAAGCATGGGGACTTGCAGCGTGCGGTGAACTTTATCAACAACTACGCAGAGGATAATGCAATAGTATTAACAGGACGACACCCAGGACACAAACACTTTGGTGGCAAGCTACTGCCATCCCATGTGGCAAAAGCAGCAGTGTGGTGTATCAGCTAGTGTTGTCCTTGATTCCTTGTAATGTAAAGCATAAACATGTTTTGATTATTTAATTGACATCCAACATGATTGGCACTACTTTTATTGATCTCACATTGTTTCTGTATTTTCCAGATGTACGTGTAGTCGGGCTGTCTTCCTTCAGGAATCTGTGGCGAAAATTGCTGCGCCATAGCTCAAGCACTAAGCCCAGACCTGTGCTGGCAGTGCCAGGGGAACAACTGGCAGATCTGAAGACCTGATCATCTGCCAGAAGCTGTTAAGTCAGCCAAGCTGAAGAAGAAAGAGCAGCATCTCCTGCTTGTTCAGTGAGCGATCTGTCTACCAGAAGATGGTTGCTGACTGCAAGACCACCTATCAAGACTTGCAGTTGTCTCTGGGTTTGCTCAACAACTAAGCAACATTTCCTCCTTTATACTGATTTAAGGACATAGATGGATAGATAGACACTAAAAATATATATATATATAGATATGGGAGGCAGGCAAATACCTTTCACTGAGCTGTGTAAAGACAGACTGACTGTCTTTACAACAACTCTTTTGTTGTTTGCAGGTGCACTATCCTTCTGACCCTATGCAGCCAGGTCCCATCTACTTTTAACTCCTCGGAAGTGTGGCTTGTTTGGTGTCTGCTGTGAAGGAATACCACAACAAGTCGACTACTTGATTGATGAAGGCATGTCATACAGAAAAGGCAGTAGCGCAGTCAACATGTGAAGGACAGCACTTTGACAAGGGTCAACATCCCACAGCTGGTTGGACTGGATGATGGTACGGTGCTGGTGGAAAGCTATGGCTGGCAACAATACCTGACTCTGTACTTCAGACCGCTGCCACAGATCAAGCAGTACCAGCACTTAAGGTGAAAATCATTTTCATTGCATTGTACGAGATGATTTGTATCTAAACTTGGGAGGTGAATTTTTTGTTGTTGTTATTTCCTATTTTACAGCTTCGGACAGACCAGTCATTAGCACTATCTTCAGTGCCTCTATTCAAATGACTCTATCCTAACATACGTTGCTGCTACAATTTTTTTTTATCCTGCTGCTCAGCCACTTTACCCCTGATTGTATGCATATACCGACCTCATCTATCACTGATATCGTTATTGCTCTTGTACATACTGTATATTTTATTTATACTGACATTATCTATTTCTGGTATTGCTACTATGCAAGTAACCATTTGTCTGTACTGTTTACACCTTCTGTAGAGACCCATCCAATTAGCAAGATGTGGCCAGTGGTGTAAAAATACTTTAAAGTACTACTAAAGTATTTTGAGGGGTATCTGTACTTTACTTGACTATTTATATTATTCACAACTTTTACTTCACTACATTCGGATTTTTTACTTTTTACTCCATTCATTTTGCCTTACATATTTCAAATCAAATCAAATCTAATTTTATTTGTCACATACACATGGTTAGCAGATGTTAATGCGAGTGTAGCGAAATGCTTGTGCTTCTAGGTCCGACAATGCAGTAATAACCAACAAGTAATCTAACTAACCATTCCAAAACTACTGTCTTATACACACAAGTGTAAGGGGATAAAGAATATGTACATAAAGATATATGAATGAGTGATGGTACAGAGCGGCATAGGCAAGATACAGTAGATGGTATTGAGTGCAGTAAATACATATGAGATGAGTATGTAAACAAAGTGGCATAGTTAAAGTGGCTAGTGATACATGTATTACATAAGGATGCAGTAGATGATATAGAGTACAGTATATACGTATGCATATGAGATGAATAATGTAGGGTATGTAACATTATATTAGGTAGCATTGTTTAAAGTGGCTAGTGATATATTTTACATCATTTCCCATCAATTCCCATTATTAAAGGGGCTGGAGTTGAGTCAGTGTGTTGGCAGCAGCCACTCAATGTTAGTGGTGGCTGTTTTTCAGTCTCTCGGTCCCAGCTTTGATGCACCTGTACTGACCTCGCCTTCTGGATGATAGCGGGGTGAACAGGCAGTGGCTCGGGTGGTTGTTGTCCTTGATGATCTTTATGGCCTTCCTGTAACATCGGGTGGTGTAGGTGTCCTGGAGGGCAGGTAGTTTGCCCCCGGTGATGCGTTGTGCAGACCTCACTACCCTCTGGAGAGCCTTACGGTTGTGGGCGGAGCAACAAGCAACAATTTGTTCCGTCTGGTTTGCTTAATATAAGGAATTTTAAATTATTTATACATTTACTTCTGATACTTTTTATTAAGGGATCTTTACTTTTACTCAAGTATCACAATGTAGTACTTTTGCCACCACTGGATGTGGGTGGGGCTATAGAATTTCTTTCACATGGCCCATCAATTTAGACAAGTGTGTCTGGGTAAGCATCATCTAATATTTTTATCTGGACACTTTCTGTTTATGTGGAATTTGTCCTTATTATAAGCTACTACTTTTACCACTTTTAGTCTTAATCTTTACTACACTACTCACTGTTTAGCACATGACCTCACATGTGAATCCTTAAAGATATGGGTGGGGTTGGCTTAAGAGGATGTGAACAATGCTGAATGGTTGTAGACAAAGGAGAGCTCTCCACTAGGTACCAAAACATTCGAAGGCCATTGTCTCAAAAGTGAGTTTACAAGTTCATCAACTTTAAAAGCAAAATTACTTTCCCATTGTTCCTCAAATGCAGTGAATGATATACCATTTTGTTGCTCTGAGTCTCTACTTTTATACAATGTAAAAAACACAATTTCTAATTTTGCTACATAAGGCCGATTTGAGTCAGTCAGTGACAGCTAGCAAGAGGCACATCATTCACGCACAACAGAGTGAGAGAGAGAGCAATGACGTGGTGCACATATGTCACCCGTTTCAGGAAGCTAGGCGTATGTTGCAAGTCACTAGTTTACAGAAGAGACATTTGAATGTCTTTATTATATATATTTTTTTGTACGTGTTTTTGTGCAGACATTTGTTCTGGAGCATGTGAACTTTCATGTGCCTTAATAACAAACTTGTATTCCATCTGTAAATATGAATAAAATTGTAAAATTACGAGCCTAGTTGGTTTAGCCATGGAAAAAGTCAGGAACCTTCCCGCTAGCCATGATTGGCTGAGAAGATGGATGGCCTGGACATGCTGGGAGAGGAGTTTGGATTGGTCTGCCATTTAGCATGCTTCTGTTTATAAGCTGTGAGCTGCTCCAAGCTTTATAAGCTATAAGCTGTGAGCTGCTCCATATGTGTTTATAATCCTTTCTACAGTGGCTTTTTTGAATGATATAACGTTAGCCATCGAGAACTAGAAAGGTTTTGCTACCTTTCTCAACATTGATGCCCATAATTTAACAGGCACTATCGACAGATCAGTTGGAAAAGGTGGTGATGGGCTACTTTCTGCACATGCCACAGTCATTGTGAACTGGAGTGACTTGACAACGCTGGCCAAACAAGATTTAGCTACAAACAAAATTGAGTTAAATGGTTCCAATCTGCTGTGAAGTGTTCATGTGTACGGGTAAGTCAGTTAGCTTTTCAGATATAAGTTTCTACTTTTGTCAGAAACTCGTTTTCATAGCAAGTAAAAGCGTACTATTAGCTACCTAGCAAACATTAGCTTACTGGCTCGCTAGCTAACACTATGTGTATGATCGGTGTAGTAATATTATTCAAATCAGAAATGCATTTGCATTGATAGTTATAGCCTAATGTTAGCTAGCTAGCTAACATTGAACCTAGTTGGTTAGCTTAAGCTACCTGCAAATTCATACTACAGCTATGAAAATCAGTTTGTATTGGTGGTAGTATTATGAATTAGGATTATCTTGGTTCATTGTTTTGCTAGCTACATGTCTAAACAATAGACTCAACTTTGCCAGATGATTACATGACCCATCAAGTTAGCCAGGTGTATCTGGGGGTGATTGTGGCCATCTATTGTATTTCATGACAATAGTGACCCATCTACTTAGCTAGATGTGGCCGGGGGGGGGGGGGGGGGGGGGGGGTAATAGACCCATCAATTTAGATAAGTGTGTCTGGGTAAGCGTTGTCTAATAATTATAAAATATTTTTATCTGGACACTTTTTCTGTTTTTGATATTTCTGTTATGCAAATATGCAAGTAACCATTTCACTGTACCGTTTACACCTTCTTTATCATGTGCATGTGACAAATAAACTTAGAAAATAAATGTGAAGAACAACATGACCTGCATCAAAGTCAGATTAGTATATAGGCCAAGGACTAGATCAAGTGTATTTTTTACCTTGAGTTTTTCCTTATTGTATGCTACTACTTTTACCAATTATTCTTGAAATATTTGGTTGTTTACTACACAACTCACTCTGTTTAGCGCATGGCCTCACATGTGAATCCTTAAAGAGATAGGTGGGGTTAAGGCTTAAGAGGGTGTGAACGATGCTGCATGGATGTAGACAAAGAGCTCTCCAGTAGTGTACCAAAACATTCTAGGGCCATTTTCTCAAAAGTGGGGTTACAAGTTTATTAACTTTCAAAGCAGAATTACTTTCCCATTGTATCTCAACTGCAGTGTATGAAATATCATTTTCTAGCTCAGAGTCTCCAATTTCATCCAATGTACAAAACACTATTTTAAATGTTGCTACATAAGACCGAATCCAGGTGGTGGGTCACATATCTGCACGTGTGACAGTGCGCAAATTTTGGGGACCACTCTTGGTTCGTGAGGGCTACTTTCAGAACTATTGGCAAAAAATATACAAAAGTACTGGTCTCTTTAAAGGGCAGGTGATTGGGGTGAATTAGGGGTGGTGAAAAACAGCACTGACAGTAATTGCCTGAGCATTCTTTTTAACGTGACTGTTTCCATAATACCTAAATACTTCACATAAATGTGATTCAGATGGGTAATTATCAGACATTAGACCAGGGAGAAATACCACAGTCAACTATTGGTGGTCAAATATTGATTGGCTTGTTGTCAGGGAGGAATGACAAGTCTGTGTTCCACAGTTGGGCTTCCACCATGCATAGCTCTGAGAATGGAACACCTCAACCAGGCCATTGTTGGTGGAAAATGAGCAATCCAGTCTGACCCTTTGAACTCAAAGCAGAGTTGATAGAATACATTGCTGCAACATATAGTTCCTTTAAATCCACGTTTATTTGCTGTATACACTTCTGTCTACTGTGTTACCTATCGTAAAAACAATACAGATATTATAGAAACAAAATCAAGACTTTCTCTCTCCATGTTTGTTGCAGACATTTCCCTCTTCTTTTTTTGGAGTCTATTGTACGTCCTGTAGTGCTCACACTTTGTTTTTAGCTCCTTTCACGAGGGAGCACTGACCACGGACTGCCTTTGTAGTTTGTGAACCAAACACACAGCTGTGTGCAGATTGAGAGGGATCCCTTTTGGCCCTGCGGTTTCCTGAAATTCTCTATCTGCAACTGTTCCGTTTTAAACATGCTCTGGAAAATAGACAGGAAAGAATGGATTCATATATTCTTCAACACATTCAATGTATTTTGTCATTCTGGAGAGTATTATTTCAACAAAAGTGTTATTTTTCAGCACATCAAACGTAACATCTCTTAATATTTTAAACCTGAAGTATTTTCTTTAACCTAAATCATTGGTCTGTCCCAGCAGTGTGTCTGGGTTAAGAGACCCTGGGTAAAAGAAAATAGGTATTTTCAAAGCTTTCAAAGCTTCTATTTTCCTTCACCATTCCTCCATCCTCTAAACTTCATGACCGGATTGTCTAGATGACGAGGGTAGGGGGGAGGCCGCAGCTAAATGACATGAGGCAGTGACCTCAACGGAAGCTACTGCAGCTGATAAAGGAGTGAAAAAAATGTTCTCTCTTATTACGCTATCGTGTTCAGTGGGTCCTATTGGGACTCCCTGGCAAAGGACAATGGCCAACCAGGGTGTTCCTAATCTCCATCTGTGATACTAACCACTGGCAGGGAGGTTGGCCCACAGAGCAGCCGGAACAGGAGAGAGGACAGAAAAGAGGGAGGGAGAGTGGAGAGGGAGGGTGGAGGGAGAGGGAGGGCGGGGGAGAGGGAGGGAGGGTTGGGGAAAGGGAGGGCGGGGGGGGGCGGAGAGCAACGGTGGGGAGAGGGAGGGCAGCAGATAGGGAGGAAGAGATGGATGGTGGGGGATGTGGAGGGAGGGCAGGGAGAGGAAGGAAAGGGAGGGCAAGGGAGGGAGGGAGGGTGGGTGGGGGAGAGGGAGGGCAGGGGCGGAGAGCGGCAGATAGGGAGGGAGTGAGGAAGGAAGAGATGGAGGGTGGTGGATTTGGACGGAGGGCAGGGAGAGGAAGGAAAGGAAGGGAGGGCGGGGGAGAGGGAGGGGCAGAGAGGGAGGGATGGCAGGAGAGAGGGAAGGAGGGCGTGGGAGAGGAAGGGCGGGGTAGAGGGAGGGCGAGGGAGGGAGAAAGGATGGGGATGAACAGAGAGAACCTCTGCTTTTTTCCAGGACTTGTGGCTGCCATACTATTTTTTCCCGAAGTGTCTTAAAGTAGCAATTGGTATCTGCTCTCTTCAAAACCAATATCAACTGCAATCTGTACATTCTCAGACTAATTTCTCATGATTATGAATGTATTATAAAATCAGTAGTAGTATTAATACTACTAGTAGCAGTAGTAGTATTAATAGTAAGGAAATGTATGCATGACTTCCAAGTGTTTCAGCACAAGAAGAAGTATTATTACCATCTGAGCAACTCTTTATGAGTATGGAAAGCATTTGCCATTGACAAGATACAACTCTGACATTCCCCAATTACTAGATTACTAATAAAGTAATTCTTTCCTTCCCAGACCACATGGATATATGGTTGTAGAAGCCCACATAGGTTACAGATAAGATTAAATAAATATAGCACCCTACATCCAATTTGGATCAAACTTTTTCCTGCCAATGAGTAAGACTTGAGGATCCTAAAAATGGTCAAAAGCCACCCACTGACCCGCCACACCCCATGCCAATCCCAACCGTAACAACCAGAGCGGCAGGTAGCCTAGCGGTTAAGAGCATTGGGCCAGTAGCCGAAAGGTTACTGGTTTGAAATCCCTGAGCCAACTAGGTGAAAAATCTGCCGATGAGCCATTGAGCAAGGCACTTAACCTTAACTACTTCTCTAAAGCACTCTGGAATAGAGCGTCTGCTAAATGACTCAAATGTAAACCAGTATCCAGTATCTGTTTGACAAGTAGTATGAAGCTGTGGCTTGGAATATTGCTTCTCCATATTATGTAATGTATTCCCTGTGAATCTGGTGATGTTTTTCCCCTGTACAGAGAAATTTGTAATTGAAGTTGCTTGCATTATTTACCATAAAGTAGTGTGAAAGTACCAGGTTTTGTCAGGATAACCTATGTGTTATCCTCACAATTCAAGCTAGTCCTCCATGAAAGCAAATCAATTTATTATTATTCTTTTTATGCCTGATCTGTGTCCAGGAAATGGCCCCTTTGTGTGGTTTATTCCCTTCTAAAAATACCTGGATTAGTTACTGTTAGACTATTCCTGGTGAGCAAGCAAACTATTAGGCTACAGCAGTTATACTAATTTCAATGTTATGGGCTTCAATGGTAAAAGTCCGAAACACACACTGTATAGTGTTTTGCAATTGTAATGGTATTGGGTTGCGTTTAATGGTTAATGTCACTAATACCAATACATATAAAGATGTTTCCTGACAATTGTATTAAAAAAGAGAAGACTGCCATGTAATTCATTATTTTATTGGGGTTGTCATGACATTTTAGACCTTTTCTCCAACAAAGTTTTGGGCTTGTAGGAAAAGTCTTCATATGAGAATTGCACCATAGGGATAGCCCTCTCAAAGAGTGGACTATACAACTCGAGTTGGGTTGAAGCGTTAGATTGCTATTTGGACAAACTGAATTGCTTTCATGGAGGCTTGGCTTAAATTGTGAGGATGACCACACAATTTATTTTCATTCACCAATCTATTGGTTTTCTACCCAAAGTTGCAAAGGAAAATGCTGTGATCTATTTAATAAACACAAGAGACCATCAAATGGATAAGAGTGTGGCGGTATAGCAGGGACAGCGGCACCTAGTGGTCAAAACCTGGTACTTTCACACTACTTTAAGGTAAATAATGCAAGCGACTTCAATTACAAATTTCTCTGAACAGAGGGAGAAAAACATCACCAGATTCACAGGGAATACATTACAATCTGAGATGGTGGGTGTCGAAATCATATTTTTGTGCTTTTTGAGGAGTAACGACCCTCCACTGTTAATGTATTTAAGGAAACAATCATGATTATTGCAGCTGCCCTTTGACCTGGAAACCACTATTTGCCCATCAAAACCTAGCAGTACAGGACTGGGATCTGGTTTCTGTTTCAAAATTACACACCCTGTCATTTTGTTATTCTTAGGGTTCAAATTGAGAATTATTTGAAAACCGCAGGAAAACAATTCTAGTTTATAAAAAGTACATACCAACCGTCTAACTGCATTTTAATGCTATGGCTCTCCCCAAATACTTCTGTCGGTGTTCAAATCAAGAGGGAGGACATTTCAATAAACCAGCATATGATTATATTGAATTAAAATGGCAGAAGCATAAACATGTTGACTATGTTTCTCGAGGCATGCTAGAAAAAGTCACAAAAAAATACATTTCTGTTACACTGGTCGCCTAATCTTCCACAGGAGCTCTGGTGTGGTTTTAGAAGAGACTGGAAGATATGTTTCTGTTACAGAATGACCATATGCTCAGTCCAGCTCTAGAAATGGTTCTGATAAAACTGTCCAATGTCTTGCACCCACTGTATTGGTTATATGCTCGTATTCCTTCATATTATACGAAAAGCTCTACCAGAACAAAATAATTTTACACCAGAATTGGATTACAAATGAGCAACAGATGAATATCCTTAAACATAATTAGATCATTTCCATTTCATTGGGCTGTAGTCAGTCCATTATGCTTATCTCCGAGGAGATCCACTGAGATATACTGTTAAGTGATGTTTTTTGGCCCACTACCCTTTGAGAGTATTATCTATCAGAGGTCTGTCTAGCTGTGTTCAAACAGTAGGTTACCATATTAAAACGTGCTACATTACTGTGTTCAAATTTCTCCCAAAGTCACACTGAGCTTGGATTTCCAGAATTCTATGTTGTATTTTGACTCTTGATGGGAAGCATGGCTGCATTTTGATGTGTGCTTTTTGTTTGAGGCTTCCTGTTGCAAAATAAACTAGTCTACCCATCCTTTAATTCATCCAGACTATCTGGTTGAGTTTGGATGGAGACCATGGGAGAGCGCTGTGCATTACATGAGGATGCTCTACCACAGATAATGGTCTAATTACTGTTTTCACATTCTCTTTCAATACATTTGTTTCCCCAAACTAGCACGGCATGCAACTCTGGAAAAGACAGTTTTCCAATTAACTTATGGACAAATGTTATGTTTCAGTCAACACTGTGGATTAAGCATGCTATGATAGAGATACAGTATCATACTCAATAAAAATATTCTAAAAATGCTGCATGATGGAACATGTGTAAACATGAGTGTGTACAGCCTGGACGATTGCAAAATTACATTTACATTTAAGACAGGAACATGTTGTTTCAGGTGATAGTAAAACATGTTTTAGTTAATGACTTTCTAGCAAGTCAAGCTAGCTTGGAGCAGCTAGCTCTCAACCTAGGCTAAAACTAGCTTGGAGCAGCTAGCTCTCAACCTAGGCTAAAACTAGCTTGGATACAGCCATGGATTGTGCACCTTCCATTATTTAATCAAATCAATTGTATATTTCACATACATGTGTTTAGCAGATGTTATTGTAGCGAAATGCTTGTGTTTCTAGCTTCAATAGTGTAGTAATATCTAACAAGTAATAGCTAACAATTTCACAACAATACACACAATATACACAAATCTAAAGTAAAGGAATGGAATTAAGTATATATACATATTTGGATGAGGAATGTTAGAGCTGCATAGATTAAGATACAGATGAATAGAATAGAATACAGTATATACACATATGAGATGAGTAATGCAGAACATGTAAACATTATTAACGTGACTAGTGTTCCATTATTAAAGTGGCCAGTGATTTCAAGCAGATGCCCCTAATGTGCTAGTGATGGCTATTTAACAGTCTGATGGCTTTGAGATAGAAGCTGTTTTTCAGTCTCTTTGTTCCAGCTTTGATGCACCTGTACTGAGCTCGCCTTCTATTTGATAGCGGGATGAACAGGCAGTGGCTCAGGTGGTTGTTGTCCTTGATGATCTTTTTGGCCTTCCTGTGACATCAGGTGCTGTAGGTGTCCTGGAGGGCAGGTAGTTTGCCCCGGGTGATGTGTTGGGCAGACCGCACAACCCTCTTGAGAGCCCTGCGGTTGCGGGCAGTGCAGTTGACGTACCAGGCGGTGATAAAGCCCAACAGGATCCTTTCAATAGTGCATCTGTACAATTTTGTGATGGTTTTAGATGCTAAGCCAAATTTCTTCAGCCTCCTGAGGTTGAAGAGGCGCTGTTGCGCCTTCTTCACCACACTGTCTGTGTGGGTAGACCATTTCAGTTTGTCATTGATGTGTACACCGAGGAACTTGAAGCTTTCCACTTTTTCCACTGCGGTCCCTTCGATGTGGATAGGGGGGTGCTCCCTCTGCTGTTTCCTGAAATCCAGGATCAGTTCCTTTGTTTTGTTGACGTTGGGTGAGTGGTTATTTTACTGGCACAACACTCAAAGGGTTCTCACCTCCTAGGCTGTCTCGTCATTGTTGGTAATCTGCAAGCTTGATGATTGAGTTGGAGGCGTGCGTGGCCATGCAGTCATGTGTGAACAGGGAGTACAGGAGGGGGCTGAGCACGCATTCTTGTGGGGCCCCAGTGTTGAGGGTCAGCGAGGGTCAGCGAAGTGGAGGTGTTTCCTACCTTCACCACCTGGAGGCGCCCCATCAGGAAGTCCAGGACCCAGTTGCACAGGGCGTGGTTCAGACCCAGGGCCTCGAGCTTAATGATGAGCTTGGAGGGTACTATGGTGTTGAATGCTGAGCTATCGTCAATGAACAACATTCTTACATAGGTATTCCTCTTGTGGACCTATTAGGGCGGTAAGCAAATTGAAGTGGGTCTAGGATGTCAGGTAAGGTGGAAGTGATATGATCCTTGACAAGTCTCTCAGAGCACTTCATGATGAAAGAAGTGAGTGCTATGGAGTGGTAGTAATTGTGTTCAGTTATCTTTGCCTTCTGGGTACAGGAACAATGGTGGACATCTTGAAGCATGTGGGGACAGCAGACTGGGATAGGGAGAGATTGAATGTCCGTAAACACTCCAGCCAGCTGTTCTGCACATGCTCTGAGGGCGCGGCTAGGGATGCCGTCTGGGCCTGCAGCCTTGCGAGGGTTAACACACATGTCTTACTCACGTTGGCCATGGAAGAGGAGGGCCCACAGTCTTTGAAAGCAGGCCGCGTCGGTGGCACTGTGTTATTCTCAAAGTTGGCGAAGAATGTGTATAGCTCGTCCGGGAAAGCAAGATGTCGGTGTCCGTGACGTGACAGTGGGTACCACATCTCCTATACACTTCCTGATAAACTCAGTCTCCGTATCAGTGTATTCGTCTATGTTGTTCTTGGAGGCTACCCAGAACATATCCCAGTCCGCTTGAACAAAACAATCTTGAAGCGTGGATTCCGATTGGTCAGACCACCGTTGAATAGACCTTAGCACGGGTACTTCCTGTTATAGGAAGGGAGGAGCAAAATGTAGTCGTGATCAGATTTGACGAAAGGAGGGCGGGGCAGAGCCTTGTAGGCATCCTGGAATTTGGAGTAGCAGTGGTCAAGTGTTTTAGCAGCGTGAGTACTACAGTCAATGTGTTGATAGAACTTCAGTAACGTTTTACTCAAATTTGCTTTGTTATAAACCCTTGCTACAATAAATGAAGCCTCAGGATAAGTGGTTTCCAATTTGCACAAAGTCCAGTGAAGTGCTTTGAGGGCCGTTGTGGTATTGGCTTGAGGGGGAATATACACGGCTATGACTATAATCGAAGATAATTCTCTTGGGAAGTAATACGGTCGGCATTTGATTGTAAGGTATTCAGGTTGGGTGAACAAAAGGACTTGAGTTCCTGTATGTTATCACAATCACACCATGAGTAGTTAATCATGAAACATACACCCCCTTCTTCTTCCCTGAGGGATATTTATTCCTGTCTGCGTGATGAACTGAGAACCCAACAGATGTCTCTCTAGAAGGAAATCCTCGCCCTGAGCTTATCAACTTTTATTACTTCTTCTTCCCTGAGAGATATTTATTCCTGTCTGCGTGATGAACTGAGAACCCAACAGATGTCTCTCTAGAAGGAAATCCTCGCCCTGAGCTTATCAACTTTTATTACCCAGAGACTGACCAATAGCGAGTAATATACTCAGAAGTGGTGGGTGGTGTGTGCGCCTCCTGAGTCGGACTAGAAGTCCACTCCGAGTACCTCTTTTCCGTCGGCGGTGTTTTGGATCAGCCTCTGGAATCAGTCAAATTGCCCTGGAGAGTACGAACAAAAGAACTGATTTGGGAAAGTCGTATTCCTGGTCGTAAATGCTGGTGAGTTACCGCCGCTATGATATCCAAAAGTTACTCCCGGCTGAATGTAATAACACAAATTCTGAATTGAGTGGAATTCAGCTGGAATTGTCCCAAACTTGTAAATAAAAAAAGACTCCTAATGTTCATGTTATTGTGTAGTGTAACAGGATCTCAGAGGCAGGGTAAGTATTTTCCAGTGAGGCTCCTTGTAGGGCTGCTGATACTGACGTCAGCTCCTCTCTGGTTAGAATAAATTGGGTGAAATTAAATCAATAGCACGCACTCAAATATGGGTCCCTTCCCTACTCTTGTGAGAGAATCTGAGGCATATGTTTTCTGACACTTTATCAAGCACATTTAACTCTCAGTGAAGTATACCTATGGCTTGTGTTACGATTGTAAGATATCATCTTAGATATTATTTAGAGGTTTTATTCAGAGCATACATCTGCTTAAAATACCATGATGAAAAAAAAGAAATGAAAAGGACAGAAGTAGACAGCAAATACCTTCAAGATTTTTGTGATTGACTTGGGCCAAAACAAAATCTTAAACACAGTTTTGTAGAGTGTGGGAGCCAAGATTGTGTGAGCAGTTTGTTATAGACCGCTGCTAACAATTGTAAAACAGGACTGCTGTTTGAATGACAAGACCAGACACAGTTGTACTGATGATTTATCTTAATATTTTCTCTTCAATTAGGATGCGGTCTGATGATAATACAAATATGAATCAATAACATTTCCTAAAAAAACAATAATTCTGCTGTTAAAATGATGTCCTGTGCTATCTGTTTTTTCTTTCTCCTTTGTTCTTACACAACACTGTACTCCTGTCTTTTTAATGTGTAAAACCAGAGAGCCATTTTCAGGACATTTAATTAGTGTTTATAAAGAGCCAGCCTGACCCTGATATGGGTGGGATGTCTTACCCCCAGGAGAAGAGGACTGGCACCCTCCCATCCTGCCCAGTGAATGAAAATCCAATGGGAGATTACATCTTTAAACGCTGCCAAATATCATTCTACTGCAACTAAGACCTTTAGCCAAATGAACTCCATACCTAGAATCCTTTCACTGGAGTGGTCCATTCTCAACCCCCTCTTCCTTCTGGCATGAGTGACGGCGCTGCCGGTGAACAAATTGTTTCCAGCCCAGGTCACATACGGGATGTTTAATCTGAGGGAAGTCCAGATGTGTGCCACACAACCACAAGGAAGCAGTGCCTCTTGTGTTTATGATTATTATGATTTGCTTGGGCGGCTCAGACACTGGCTCTCTGAGGAAAGCAAATGTGCTACAAAGACTTCAGATCAATGACCTCCAAGTGATGCACCAGCAAACAATGAAAAATTAACAACATTCATTTCACCGGTGTGGTCAGGTAAATCTGTTATGACCATTGCCACATTTTCAATGGCAAAATAAATACAATACAATCAACAAGATTAATCTTACCATTGTGAGAAAGGGCTCTATAGATCAGTATAAATGTTGCAAAACTTTTCACAGTCAAAAAACAAGTCTGCACTTACACATATTTTTCTGAAAGAGTGGAGCAGTTTGTCTGGAATGTCTTCACTCACTGTTTTAGTAATCTCAGTTTTTTTTATGTTTCCCCTGTTATCAGCTCAGCAGAGATAGAGGGAGGGGCACAACTTTCTGAGTAGAGTTTATATCCTGGCCTGGCTGAAGTTTCTCAGAGCTGAGTTGTCTCTGTGTGTGTAAATGGACTGGGATGAAGTCACTGCCGAAAGTCACTGCCGTTATGACAACAGAGCCCTGCAGCCTTGACAAGACCCCAGAATTTGAGTTTTGCTCCACCCAACACACACGGCTCACTCATTGTGTTTATGAATTCACCTTCTGGTGAATTTGCTATCTAAAAAAGCACAACATTGTTGACTTACCCTGTTGCTGGTGGTGCAGAAAGACAACAGGTTTTCATTAGATTCTGAGAAAAGGCAAAAATGTCATTCCAGACTAACCTTTTGGCAGGTTTATCGCAGCAAGAGACATGCACAGTGTCCTCTTATGATAACACTGTTCTTTCATTGTGTAAATCATACCTTTACCCAATTAATACTGAGCCCTGTAGACCCAGGTTACAACAGTTTCAACAATCTATCATTCAGACCAGCTGTTCAAGCATTTACAAACACATTGTTCATTTAAACATGTCCAGAGATACCTGACTGCAGTCAAAGAGGCTATGTGCTTCTTGGAAATGGACTCAACCGTTCTTACATGGAATCACATGACCATGTGGCCTCCCGGTTGGCGCAGTGGTCTAAGGCAGTGCTAGCTGTGCCACTAGAGATCCTGGTTCGAGTCGACAGGTGTACGATGTTTCCTCTGACACATGGCTTCCGGGTTCAGTGGGCATTGTGTCAAGAAGCAGTGCGGCTTGTTTGGGTTGTGTTTTGGAGGACGCCTGGCTCTCGACGTTTGCCTCTCCCGAGTCCGTACGGGAGTTGCAGCGATGAGACAAGACTGTAACTACCAATTGAAAACCACAAAATTGGGGGAGAAAAAGGGAAAAAATATATATTTAATAAAAGGAATCACATGACCATTTTGTCACCAGATCAAATTGACACTTCTGTATTTCATTTATCTTAATTGAGAGGCTAATATGTTCAATATGAGCTAATGTGTGAGCTAGTGCATGACGGTGCACACACATGCTTTAACAAATGTGCATAAAATAGCCAGGAATAAGAGATTCTGGAAGTTGGTCAGCGCAGTAATAATAGTGTATTGATAGGAAAATCAAAGGGGTTCATCACCAGTGGTGTAAAGTACTTAAGTAACAATACTTTAAAGTACTACTTAATTGGTTCTTTTTTGATATATGTACTTTACTATTTATATTTTTGACTACTTTTACTACATTCCTAAAGACAATTCTGTACTTTTTATTCCATATATTTTCTCTGACACCCAAAAGTACTCGTTACATTTTGAATGCTTAGCAGGACAAAAAATGGTCCAATTCGCACACTTATCAAGAGAACATACCATGTCATCCCTACTGCCTCTGATCTGGCGAACTCTATGATGTCTGAGTGTTGCAGTGTGACCCTGCCTATCCGCAAATAAATACAAAAACAAGAAAATTGTGTCTTGTGGTTTGCTTAATATAAGGAATTTTAAATGATTTGTACTTTTACTTTTGAAACTTACATTTATTTGAGCAACTACATTTACTTTTGATACTTAAGTGTATTTAAAACTAAATACCTTTAGACTAGTATTTTACTGGGTGACTATCACTTTTACTTGAGTCATTTTCTATTGAGGTATCTTTACTTTTAGTCAAGTATGAGATTTTAATACTTTTTCCACCACAAACAACAAAATCATTATTAAAACATCAACACCAAATTAATAGTCCTGTCAGAACCAAGATTCCAAGGAGCAAATTCACGAAGTATCTTAACTAAAAAAAACTTTGTCCTACCAAAACCTCTGGTGGACTTCAAGTTCAAGCCCAGCGAAATCCTAAAAGGAAAACCCCTAAAACAGGACAAGAAAAAAACAAATCCTGAAATGTAAAGGAAGGTGATGGCTCTGAACTATTTAATGTCTATTTTTCTGGAATCTAGAGAAAAGAGGCCTGAAATCCCTCTTTGCAGCAAACAATGTTCTTAAATTATGGGCCTGCAATCTAATTCAAATCAAATCAAATTTGTATTAATCACATGCGCCGAAGACAACAGACCTTACAGTGAAATGCTTACTTACGAGCCCCGTAACCAACAGTGCAGTTTAAAAATACAGATAAGAATGAGAGAGAAAAGTAACAAGCAATTAAAGAGCAGCAGTAAAAAATAACAATATTATACAGGGGGGGTGCCGGTACAGACTCAATGTGCGGGGGCACCAGTTAGTTGAGGAAGTATGTGAATGTCGGTAGAGTTATTAAAGTGACTACGCATATATGTCAACAGTGTGGTGAAGGGGGGGGGGGGGTTGCAGGAAGCTTTGCCCCAGTGATGTACTGGGCCGTTCGCACTACCTTCTGTTGTGCCTTGCGGTCGGAGGCCGAGTAGTTGACATACCAGGCAGTGATGCAACCAGATGCTCTCGATAAAGCAGCTGTAGAAACTTTTGTGGATCTGAAGACCCATGCCAAATCTTTTCAGTCTCCTGAGGGGGAATAGATTTTGTCGTGCACACTTCACGACTGTCTTGGTGTGCTTGGACCATGTTAGTTTGTTGGTGATGTGGACACCAAGGAACTTGAAGCTCTCAACCGGTTCCACTGCAGCCCCATCGATGAGAATGGGGGCGTGCTCGGTCCTCTTTTTCCTGTGGTCCACAATCATCTCCTTAGTCTTGATCATGTTGAGGGAGAGGTTGTTGTCCTAGCACCACACGGCCAGGTCTCTGACCTCCTCCCTATAGACTGTCTCGTTGTTGTCGGTGATCAGGCCTAACACTGTTTGTGTCATCGGCAAATTGAATGATGGTGTTGGAGTCGTGCCTGGCCATACAGTCATGAGTGAAAAGGTAGTACAGGGGGGGGATGAGCACTCACCCCTGAGAGGACCCTGTGTTGAGGATCAGCGTGGCGGATGTGTTGTTACCTACCCTTACAACCTGGGGGTGACCCGTCAGGAAGTCCAGGATCCAGTTGCAGAGGGAGGTGTTTAGTCTCAGGGTCCTTAGCATATTGCTGAGCTTTGAGGGCACTATGGTGTTGAACACTGAGCTGTAGTCAATTAACAGCATTCTCATATAGGTATTCCTTTTGTCCAGGTGGGAAAGGGCAGTGTGGAGTGCAATAGAGATTTCATCATCTGTGGATATGTTTGGGTGGTATGCAAATTGGAGTGGGTCTAGAGTTTCTGGGATGATGGTGTTGATGTGAGCCATGACCAGCCTTTCAAAGCACTTCATGGCTACAGACGTGAGTGCTACGTGTCGGTAGTCATTTAGGCAGGTTACCTTAGTGTTCTCTGGCACAGGCACTATAGTGGACTGCTTAAGACATGTTGGTTTTACAGACTTGGTCAGGGAGAGGTTGAAAATGTCAGTGAAGACACTTGCTAGTTGGTCAAGCTCATGCTCTCAGTACACGTCCTGGTAATCAAATCAGATCAAATTTTATTTGTCACATACACATGGTTAGCAAATGTTAATGAGAGTGTAGTGAAATGCTTGTGCTTCTAGTTACGGCAATGCCGTAATAACCAACAAGTAATCTAACCTAACAATTCCACAACTACTACCTACTACTACTCCACAACTACTACCTTACACTCCCTTTACAAGTGTAAAGGGATAAAGAATGTGTACTTAAAGATATATGAATGAGTGATGGTACAGAACGGCATAGGCAAGATGCAGTAGATGGTATAGAGTACAGTATATACATATGAGATGAGTAATGTTGGGTATGTAAACATAAAGTGGCATAGTTTAAAGTGGCTAGTGATACATGTATTACATAAAGATGGCAAGATGCAGGATATGATAAAGAGTACAGTATATACATGTACATATGAGTTGAATAATGTAGGGTATGTAAACATTATATTAAGTGGCATTGTTTAAAGTGGCTAGTGATAAATCTTTTCCATCCATTTCCATCCATTTCCATTATTAAAGTGGCTGGAGTTGAGTCAGTATGTTGGCAGCAGCCACTCAATGTTAGTGGTGGCTGTTTAACAGTCTGATGGCCTTGAGATAGAAGCTATTTTTCAGTCTCTCGGTCCCTGCTTTGATGCACCTGTACTGACCTCGCCTTCTGGATGATAGCGGGGTGAACACTACTTTCCGGCTACCTGGATAAAGCACTAAATAAACTTCAGTTAGTGCTAAATACGGCTGCGAGAATCCTGACTAGAACCAAAAAATGTGATCATATTACTCCAGTGCTAGTCTCACTACACTGGCTTCCTGTCAAGGCAAGGGCTGATTTCAAGGTTTTACTGCTAACCTACAAAGCATTACATGGGCTTGCTCCTACCTATCTCTCTGATTTGGTCCTGTCGTACATACCTACACGTACGCTACGTCACATGACGCAGGCCTCCTAATTGTCCCTAGAATTTCTAAGCAAAAAGCTGGAGGCAGGGCTTTCTCCTATAGAGCTCCATTTTTATGGAATGGTCTGCCTACCCATGTAAGAGATGCAAACTCGGTCTCAACCTTTAAGTCTTTACTGAAGACTCATCTCTTCAGTGGGTCATATGATTGAGTGTAGTCTGGCCCAGGAGTGGGAAGGTGAACGGAAAGGTTCTGGAGCAACGAACCACCCTTGCTGTCTCTGCCTGGCCGGTTCCCCTCTTTCCACTGGGATTCTCTGCCTCTAACCCTATTACAGGGGCTGAGTCACTGGCTTTACTGGGGCTCTTTCATACCGTCCCTAGGAGGGGTGCATCACTTGTGTGGGTTGAGTCACTGATGTGATCTTCCTGTCTGGGTTGGCGCCCCCCCCCTTTGGTTGTGCCGTGGCGGAGATCTTTGTGGGCTATACTCGGCCTTGTCTCAGGATGGTAAGTTGGTGGTTGAAGATATCCCTCTAGAGGTGTGGGTGGGGTTATATCCCTCCTGTTTGGCCCTTTCCGGGGGTGTCCTCGGATGGGGCCACAGTGTCTCCTGACCCCTCCTGTCTCAGCCTCCAGTATTTATGCTGCAGTAGTTTACGTGTCGGGGGGCTAGGGTCAGTTTGTTATATCTGGAGTACTTCTCCTGTCCTATTCGGTGTCCTGTGTGAATTTAAGTGTGCTCTCTCTAATTCTCTCTTTCTCTCTTTCTTTCTCTCTCTCGGGGGACCTGAGCCCTAGGACCATGCCTCAGGACGACCTAACATGATGACTCCTTGCTGTCCCCAGTCCACGTGGCCGTGATGCTGCTCCAGTTTCAACTGTTCTGCCTTATTATTATTGGACCATGCTGGTCATTTATGAACATTTGAACATCTTGGCCATGTTCTGTTATAATCTCCACACGGCACAGCCAGAAGAGGACTGGCCACCCAACATAGCCTGGTTCCTCTCTAGGTTTCTTCCTAGGTTTTGGCCTTTCTAGGGAGTTTTTCCTAGCCACCCTGCTTCTACACCTGTATTGCTTGCTGTTTGGGGTTTTAGGCTGGGTTTCTGTACAGCACTTTGAGATATCAGCTGATGTACGAAGGGCTATATAAATACATTTGAATTGATTTGATTTGAGTAGTAGAATTGAACAGGCAGTGGCTCGGGTAGTTGTTGTCCTTGATGATCTTTATGGCCTTCCTGTGACATCGGGTTGTGTAGGTGTCCTGGAGGGCAGGTAGTTTGCCCCCGGTGATGCGTTGTGCAGACCTCACTACCCTCTGGAGAGCCTTACGGTTGTGGGCAGAGCAGTTGCCGTACCAGGTGGTGATACAGCCCGACAGGATGCTCTCGATTGTGCATCTGTAGAAATGTGTGCTTTTGGTGACAGGCCAAATTTCTTCAGCCTCCTGAGGTTGAAGAGGTGCTGCTGTGCCTTCTTCACAACGCTGTCTGTGTGGGTGGACCAATTCAGTTTGTCCGTGATGTGTACGCTGAGGAACTTAAAACTTACTACCCTCTCCACTACTGTCCCGTCGATGTGGATAGGGGGGTACTCCCTCTGCTGTTTCCTGAAGTCCACAATCATCTTCTTTGTTTTGTTGATATTGGGTGTGCGGTTATTTTCCTGACACCACACTCCGAGGGCCCTCACCTCCTCCCTGTAGGCCGTCTCATCGTTGTTGGTAATCAAGCCTACCACTGTAGTGTCGTCCGCAAACTTGATGATTAAGTTGGAGGTGTGCATGGCCACGCAGTCGTGGGTGAACAGGGAGTACAGGAGAGGGCTCAGAACGCACCCTTGTGGGGCCCCAGTGTTGAGGACCAGCGGGGTGGAGATGTTGTTACCTACCTTCACCACCTGGGGGCGGCCCGTCAGGAAGTCCAGTAGCCAGTTGCACAGGGCGGGGTCGAGACCCAGGGTATCGAGCTTGATGACGAGTTTGGAGGGTACTATGGTGTTAAATGCTGAGCTGTAGTCGATGAACAGCATTCTCACATAGGTATTCCTCTTGTCCAGATGGGTTAGGGCAGTGTGCAGTGTGGTTTTGATTGCGTTGTCTGTGGACCTATTGGGGCGGTAAGCAAATTGGAGTGGGTCTAGGCTGTCAGGTAGGGTGGAGGTGATATGGTCCTTGACTAGTCTCTCAAAGCACTTCATGATGACGGAAGTGAGTGCTGCGGGGCGGTGGTCGTTTAGCTCAGTTACTTTAGCTTTTCTGGGGAACAGGAACAATGGTGGCCCTCTTGAAGCATGTGGGAACAGCAGACTGGGATAGGGAGAGATTGAATGTCCGTAAACATACCAGCCAGCTGGTCTGCACATGCTCTGAGGACTCGGCTGGGGATGCCGTCTGGGCCTGCAGCCTTGCGAGGGTTAACACACATGTCTTACTCACGTCGGCCATGGAAGAGGAGGGCCCACAGTCTTTGAAAGCAGGCCGCGTCGGTGGCACTGTGTTATTCTCAAAGTTGGCGAAGAATGTGTATAGCTCGTCCGGGAAAGCAAGATGTCGGTGTCCGTGACGTGGCTGGTTTTCCCTTTGTAGTCTGTGTTTGTCTGTAGATCCTGCCACATATGTCTCGTTTCTGAGCCGTTGAATTGCGACTCCACTTTGTCTCTATATACCGACGTTTGGGCTGTTTGATTGCCTTACGGAGGGAATAACTACACTGTTTGTATTCGGCCATATTCCCAGTCACGATGCCATGGTTAAATGCAATTGCTTTCAATTTTGCGTGAATAGTGCCATCTATCCATGGTTTCTGGTTAGGGTAGGTTTAAATAGTCACAGTGGGTACCACATCTCCTATACACTTCCTGATAAACTCAGTCTCCGTATCAGTGTATTCGTCTATGTTGTTCTTGGAGGCTACCCAGAACATATCCCAGTCCGCTTGAACAAAACAATCTTGAAGCGTGGATTCCGATTGGTCAGACCACCGTTGAATAGACCTTAGCACGGGTACTTCCTGTTATAGGAAGGGAGGAGCAAAATGTAGTCGTGATCAGATTTGACGAAAGGAGGGCGGGGCAGAGCCTTGTAGGCATCCTGGAATTTGGAGTAGCAGTGGTCAAGTGTTTTAGCAGCGCGAGTACTACAGTCAATGTGTTGATAGAACTTCAGTAACGTTTTACTCAAATTTGCTTTGTTATAAACCCTTGCTACAATAAATGAAGCCTCAGGATAAGTGGTTTCCAATTTGCACAAAGTCCAGTGAAGTGCTTTGAGGGCCGTTGTGGTATTGGCTTGAGGGGGAATATACACGGCTATGACTATAATCGAAGATAATTCTCTTGGGAAGTAATACGGTCGGCATTTGATTGTAAGGTATTCAGGTTGGGTGAACAAAAGGACTTGAGTTCCTGTATGTTATCACAATCACACCATGAGTAGTTAATCATGAAACATACACCCCCTTCTTCTTCCCTGAGAGATATTTATTCCTGTCTGCGTGATGAACTGAGAACCCAACAGATGTCTCTCTAGAAGGAAATCCTCGCCCTGAGCTTATCAACTTTTATTACTTCTTCTTCCCTGAGAGATATTTATTCCTGTCTGCGTGATGAACTGAGAACCCAACAGATGTCTCTCTAGAAGGAAATCCTCGCCCTGAGCTTATCAACTTTTATTACCCAGAGACTGACCAATAGCGAGTAATATACTCAGAAGTGGTGGGTGGTGTGTGCGCCTCCTGAGTCGGACTAGAAGTCCACTCCGAGTACCTCTTTTCCGTCGGCGGTGTTTTGGATCAGCCTCTGGAATCAGTCAAATTGCCCTGGAGAGTACGAACAAAAGAACTGATTTGGGAAAGTCGTATTCCTGGTCGTAAATGCTGGTGAGTTACCGCCGCTATGATATCCAAAAGTTACTCCCGGCTGAATGTAATAACACAAATTCTGAATTGAGTGGAATTCAGCTGGAATTGTCCCAAACTTGTAAATAAAAAAAGACTCCTAATGTTCATGTTATTGTGTAGTGTAACAGGATCTCAGAGGCAGGGTAAGTATTTTCCAGTGAGGCTCCTTGTAGGGCTGCTGATACTGACGTCAGCTCCTCTCTGGTTAGAATAAATTGGGTGAAATTAAATCAATAGCACGCACTCAAATATGGGTCCCTTCCCTACTCTTGTGAGAGAATCTGAGGCATATGTTTTCTGACACTTTATCAAGCACATTTAACTCTCAGTGAAGTATACCTATGGCTTGTGTTACGATTGTAAGATATCATCTTAGATATTATTTAGAGGTTTTATTCAGAGCATACATCTGCTTAAAATACCATGATGAAAAAAAAGAAATGAAAAGGACAGAAGTAGACAGCAAATACCTTCAAGATTTTTGTGATTGACTTGGGCCAAAACAAAATCTTAAACACAGTTTTGTAGAGTGTGGGAGCCAAGATTGTGTGAGCAGTTTGTTATAGACCGCTGCTAACAATTGTAAAACAGGACTGCTGTTTGAATGACAAGACCAGACACAGTTGTACTGATGATTTATCTTAATATTTTCTCTTCAATTAGGATGCGGTCTGATGATAATACAAATATGAATCAATAACATTTCCTAAAAAAACAATAATTCTGCTGTTAAAATGATGTCCTGTGCTATCTGTTTTTTCTTTCTCCTTTGTTCTTACACAACACTGTACTCCTGTCTTTTTAATGTGTAAAACCAGAGAGCCATTTTCAGGACATTTAATTAGTGTTTATAAAGAGCCAGCCTGACCCTGATATGGGTGGGATGTCTTACCCCCAGGAGAAGAGGACTGGCACCCTCCCATCCTGCCCAGTGAATGAAAATCCAATGGGAGATTACATCTTTAAACGCTGCCAAATATCATTCTACTGCAACTAAGACCTTTAGCCAAATGAACTCCATACCTAGAATCCTTTCACTGGAGTGGTCCATTCTCAACCCCCTCTTCCTTCTGGCATGAGTGACGGCGCTGCCGGTGAACAAATTGTTTCCAGCCCAGGTCACATACGGGATGTTTAATCTGAGGGAAGTCCAGATGTGTGCCACACAACCACAAGGAAGCAGTGCCTCTTGTGTTTATGATTATTATGATTTGCTTGGGCGGCTCAGACACTGGCTCTCTGAGGAAAGCAAATGTGCTACAAAGACTTCAGATCAATGACCTCCAAGTGATGCACCAGCAAACAATGAAAAATTAACAACATTCATTTCACCGGTGTGGTCAGGTAAATCTGTTATGACCATTGCCACATTTTCAATGGCAAAATAAATACAATACAATCAACAAGATTAATCTTACCATTGTGAGAAAGGGCTCTATAGATCAGTATAAATGTTGCAAAACTTTTCACAGTCAAAAAACAAGTCTGCACTTACACATATTTTTCTGAAAGAGTGGAGCAGTTTGTCTGGAATGTCTTCACTCACTGTTTTAGTAATCTCTGTTTTTTTATGTTTCCCCTGTTATCAGCTCAGCAGAGATAGAGGGAGGGGCACAACTTTCTGAGTAGAGTTTATATCCTGGCCTGGCTGAAGTTTCTCAGAGCTGAGTTGTCTCTGTGTGTGTAAATGGACTGGGATGAAGTCACTGCCGAAAGTCACTGCCGTTATGACAACAGAGCCCTGCAGCCTTGACAAGACCCCAGAATTTGAGTTTTGCTCCACCCAACACACACGGCTCACTCATTGTGTTTATGAATTCACCTTCTGGTGAATTTGCTATCTAAAAAAGCACAACATTGTTGACTTACCCTGTTGCAGGTGGTGCAGAAAGACAACAGGTTTTCATTAGATTCTGAGAAAAGGCAAAACCAAAAATGTCATTTCAGACTAACCTTTTGGCAGGTTTATCGCAGCAAGAGACATGCACAGTGTCCTCTTATGATAACACTGTTCTTTCATTGTGTAAATCATACCTTTACCCAATTAATACTGAGCCCTGCAGA